>NW_027479403.1:0-133012 GCF_051014685.1 Ptiloglossa arizonensis
TTCGGTGGCAATCCGTTCGCGATGATAGCGAAGTTGAAAATAAGGAATGGTGAGGAACCAGTCAAAAGTTTCGCTGGTCTTATACGCGCTCCTATCCGACACAATCGAATGGCCTAGGGGAAAAGTACACCACAACCGGTTGGGTAAGCGTGCAGTGAGAGGTAGCTGCTTTCAGATGCAATAGGGAAATTCTCAGGTTCGTCAATCGTTCGCGAGATATGGGAGTTTGAAGTTAAGGAATGGTGAGAAACATCACAATTTTCGCAAAGTCTGATACTGTGAAATCATTGACTACTATGGCTAAGGGAAAATACACATAACCGTTGTAATCGGGCGACTTTCTACTTTCACATGCAACAGGAATTTCTCGAGTTCGTCAATCCGTTCGCGGGATATGGGAATTTGAAGTGTTAGGAATGTTTGAGAAATATCAAAATTTCGCCAGGTCCGATACCGGGAATCCAATAACTACAATGGCCTAGGGGAAAAATACACATACCGTTGTAATCGGCGAGTTTCTACTTTCATATGCAACAGAATTTTCTCGAGTTCGGCAATCCGTTCGCGAGATATGAGTAGTGTGAAGAATAAGGAATGGTTGAGAAACATCAAAATTTTCGGCAAGTCTGATACTCGAAACCAATAACTTCAAAGGGCTAGGGGAAAAATACCCATACCGTTATAATCGGACGACTTTCTACTTTCACATGCAACCGGAATTTCTCGAGTTTGTCAATCCGTTCGCGATATATGTGGTGCTGAAGTTAGAGATTGGTTGAAAACCTCACAATTTTCGCAAGTCGATACCTGAATCAATAACTACTATGGCCTGGGGGAAATTACACATACCTTTGAATCGGGCGAGTTTCTGCTTTCAGATGCAATTAGGAAATTCTCGAGTTCGTCAATCCGTTCGCGAGATAGGGAGTTGGAAGTTAAGGAATGGTTGAGGAGAACCTTCAAATATTTCGGCAATCTCATACTCGAAACAATAACTACAAATGCCTAGGGGAAGAATACACATACCATTGTAATCGGGCGAGTTTCTGCTGTCAGTCAGATAGGTGGAAATTCTCGAGTTGGTCAATCGTTCGCGAGATATGGAAGTTGAAGTTAAGGAATGCATGCAAACCATTCAAAATTTATCGCTGGTCTGATACTCGAAACTCCAAGAACACTATTGGCTAGGGCAAAAATACACATACCGTTGTATCGGGCGAGTTTCTGCATTCAGGATGCATTAGGGAATTCTCGAATTCGTCAAAACGTTCGCGAGATATGGAAGTTTGAAGTAAGGAATGGCTTGAGAAACCATAAAATTTCGCTGGTCTGATAATCGAAACCAACAACTGAATGCCTAGGGAACAGTGACACACACCGTTATGTAATCGTGCGAGTTTCTGCTTTCAGTGCAACAGCAAAGTCGTCGAGTTCGTCAATCGTTCGCGAGATATGGAAGTGTGACATTAAGGAATGGTTGAGAAAACCATCAAAATTTTCGCGAGTCTGTGATACTTCGAAACATTAACTTCAAAGGCCTAGGGGAAAAATTCACATTCAGTTTGTAATCGGGCGACTTTCTACTTTCACATGCACAACAGGAATTTCTCGAGTTCGTCCAATTCCGTTCGCGAGATATGGATGTGAAGTTACGGAATGGTTGAGAAACCATCAAAATTTTCGCAAGTCTGATACTCGAATCCAATAACTACAATGGCCTAGGGGAAAAAATTACATATAGCCTTGTAATCGGCGAGTTCTACTTCTTTCAGATGCAACAGGAATTCCTCGAGTTCGTCAATCCGTTCGCGAGATGGAGTGGTATTTGTGGAGGAGGTTAAGGAATGCATGAGAAACCATCAAAACTTTCGCATGGTCTGATACTCGAAACAACAACTACTATGGCTAGGGCGAAAATACAACATACCGTTGTAATCGGCGAGTTTCTGCATTCAGATCAATAGGAAATTCTCGAGTTCGTCAATCCGTTCGCGAGATATGGAAGTTGAAGTAAAGAATGCTTGAGAAACCATCAAAATTTTTCTGGTCTGTCTATACTCGAAACCAACAACTGGAAGGCCTAGGGGAAAAGTACACACACCGTTGTAATCGGGGCGCGTTCTGCTTTCAGATCAATAGGAAATTCTCGAGTGTCGTAATCCGTTCGCGAGATATGGAAGTGTGAAAGATAAGGAATGGTTGAGAAACCATCAAATATTTTCGCAGATGATACTCGAATCCAATAACTACAATGGCCTAGGGGAAAAATCACATACCGTTGTAATCGGGCGAGTTTCTACCTTTCAGATGCAACAGGAATTTCTCGAGGTTCGTCATCCGTGCGCGAGATATGGAAGTTTGAAGTTAAGGAATGCATGAGAAACCATCAAAACTTTCGCTGGTGCTGATACTCGAAACCAACAACTACTATGGCCTAGGGCAAAAATACACATACCGTTGTAATCGGGCGAGTTTCTGCATTCAGATGCAATAGGAAATTCTCGGAGTTCGTCAATCCGCTTCGGCGAATATGGAAGTGTGAAAAATAAGGAATGGTTGAGAAACCATCAAAATTTCGCAAGTCTGATACTCGAAACCAATAACTACAAAGGCCTAGGGGAAAGATATCACATACCGTTGAAATCGACGGACTTTCTACTTTCACATGCAAACAGGAATTCTCTCGAGTTCGTCAATCCGTTCGCGAGATATGAAGTTTGAAGTTAAGGAATGCATGCAAACCATTAGAAATTTTCGCTGGTCCTGATACTCGAAACCCAAGAACACTTATGGCCTAGGCGAAAATACACATACGTGAATCGGGCGAGTTTCGCATTCAGATGCATAGGGAATTCTCGATTCGTCAAAACGTTCGCGAGATATGGAAGATTGAAGTTAAGGAATGCTTGAGAAACCAGCAAAATTTCGGCAAGTCGATTCGCGAATCCAATAACTACAATGCCTAAGGCAAAAATACACATACCGTTATAATCGGGCGAGTATCGTAGTTCAGATGCAACAGGAATTCTCGAGTTCGTCAATCCGTTCGCGGAGATATGGGAGTTGAAGTTAAGGAATGGTGAGAAACCATCAAAATTTTCGCGAGGTCTGATACTCGAAACAAACAACTACAAAGACTAGGTGGAAAACACTCATATCTTTGGTAATCGCGAGTTTCTACTTTCAGATGCACACAGGAATTTCTCGAGTTCGTCAGTCCGTTCGCGAGAGTATGGGAGTTTGAAGTTAAGGAATGGTTGAGAACCATCACAATTTTTCCGCAAGTCTGATACTTGAAATCAATAACTACAGGGCCCTAGGAGGAAAATACACATACCTTGTAATCCGGGCGAGTTTCGTCTTTCAGATGCAATAGGAAATTCTCGAGTTCGTCATTCCGTTCGAGAATATGGAGTTGGGAAGTTAAGAATGGTGAGAAACCCACTCAAAATCATCAATTCTGCAAGTCTGATACTCGAGAACCAGTTAACTACATGGCCTAGGGGAAAAACACATACCGTTGTAATCGGACCGAGTTTCTGCTTCCAAGATGCAAGTCGGAAATTCTCGAGTTCGTCAAATCCTTCGGCAGATATGGAGAGTGTTAAGCTAAGGAATGCATGAGAAACCATCAAAATTTTCGCAAGTCTGATACTCGAAACCAATAGCTGGAATGGGCCTGAGGGGAAAAGTACACATACATTGTAATCGGGCGAGTTTCTACTTTCAGTATGCAACAGGAATTTTCTCGAGTTCGTCAATCCGTTCGCGAGATACGGGAGTTTGAAGTTAAGAATGGTTGAGAAACCATCAAAATTTTCGCAAGTCTGATACTCGCAAACCAAAACTACAAAGCCTAGTGCGCGAGAGTGTAGCGCGAGCCGAGCGCGTCTCAATCGGGCGAGCGTTCAGCTACTTTCGGAGGATGCAACCGGAATTTCTCGAGTCGTCAATACCGTTCGCGAGATATTGGAGTTGAAGTTAGGAATGGTTGAGAAACCCATCAAAAATTTTTCCGGGCAGGTGTGGGTTACTCGAAACCAATAACTACAATGGCCTAGGGAAAATACACATACCGTTGTATCGGACGAGTTCTGCTTCAGATGCATCGGAAATTCTCGAGTTCGTCAATCCGTTCGCGAGATATGGAAGTGTGAAGTTAAGAAGTGCAGTGAGAACCATCAATAAATTTTCGCAAGTTGACTTACTCGAAACCAATAACTGAATGGCCTAGGGGCAAAGTACACATATCATTGTAATCGGGCGAGTTTCTACTTTCAGATGCAACAGGAAGTTCTCGAGTTCGTCAATCCGTTGCGCAGATACGGGACGATGGTGATTTAGGAACGGTTGAGAAACCTCAAAATTTTCCGAAAGTCTGATACTCGAAACCAACAACTACAAGAGCTAGGGGAAAAATACACATACCATTGTAATCGGGCGGTTTTCGCTGATCAGATGCAATAGCGTAGGCAATTCTAGAGTTCGTCAATCCGTTCGCGGAAAGGAGAAGTTTGAAGTTAAGGAATGCTGTGAGAAACCATCAAAATTTCGCTGGTCTGATACTCGAAACACAACAACTGGAATGGCCTAGGGGAAAAGTACAAACACCGTTGTTATCGGGGCGAGTTGTGCTTTCAGATGCAATAGGAAATTCTCGAGTTCGTCAATCCGTTCGCGAGATATAGAAGTGTGAAAATAGAGAATGGTTGAGAAACCATCAAAATTTTCGCAAGTCTGATACACGAAACCAATAACTTCAAAGTCCCTAGGGGAAAAATACACAGACCGTGTAATTCGAGGCGGGACTTTTCTACTTTCACATGCAAGACCGAATTTCTCGAGTTCGCTCAATCCGTTCGCGGGATATGGAAGTTTGAAGTAAGGAATGCATGAGAAACCATCAAAATTTTCGAGTATGATACTCGAAACCAATAACTACAAAGGCCTAGTGGAAAGATACACATACCCGTTGAAATCGGGCGACTTTCTACTTTCACATGCAACAGGGAATTTCTCGAGTTCGTCACATCCGTTCGCGAGATATGGGAGTTTGAAGTTAATAAATGTTGAGTAACCATCAAAATTTTCGCTGTCTTATACTCGAAACCAATAACTACAAATGCCTAGGGGAAAAATACGACATACCATTGTAATACGGGCGAGTTTCTGCTGGTCAGATGCAATAGGAAATTCTCGAGTTCGTCAATCGCCGTTCGCAGGATATGGAAGTTTGAAGTTAAGGGAATGCATGAGAAACCATCAAAATTTTCGCTGGTCTGATACTCGAACCAACAACTACTATGGGCTAGGCAAAAAATACACATACCGTTGTAATCGGCGAGTGTCTGCATTCAGATGCAATAGGAAACTCTCGTGAGTCGTGTGCGCTTCGCTAGATATTAGTGAAGTTTGAGTGAAGGAATGTTATGCGACCCCATCAAAATTTTCGCTGGTCTGTACTCGAAACAACATGCTGAATCAGACTAGGGGAAAGAGCTACCCACACCGTTGTAATCGGGCGAGTTTCTGCTTTCAGATGCAAGAGAAAATTTCTCGAGTCGTCAATCGTTGCGCGACGGATATATGGGAGTTTGAAGTTAAGGAATGGTTGAGGAAACCATCAAATTTTCGCAAGTCCGATACGCGAATCCAATAACTACAATTCCTAGGGCAAAAATACACATACCGTTGTATCGGCGAGTTTGCTCTTGCAGAGTCAGTAGAATTTCTCGAGTTCGTCAATCCGTTCGCGAGATATGGGAGTTTCGAAGTTAAGGGATGGTTGAGAAAGCCTTCAAAATTTTCGCCCGGTCTGATACTCGGAAACCAATAACTGGAATGGCCTAGGGGAAAAGTACACACAAACCATTGTATCGGCGAGTTCTACTTTCAGATACAAAAGGAATTTTTCGAGTTCGTGTCAATGCGTTCGCGAGATATGGGAGTTGAAGTTAAGGAATGTTTGAGAAGGTCATCAAAATTTTCGGCAAGTCTGATAACTCGAAACAATAACTACAAAGGCCTAGGGGAAAACACATATCTTTGTATGAACGGGCGAGTTTCTATTCTAGATGCAACAGAATTTCTCGAGTTAGTCAAGCCGTTCGCGAATATGGGAGTTTGAAGTTAAGAATGGTTGAGAAACCATCAAAATTTTCGCTGGTCGATACCGAAACCACAACTACTATGGCCTAGGGCAAAAAATAAACATACCGTTGTAATCGGGCGAGTGTCTGCATTCAGATGCATAGGAGAACTCCTCGAGTTGCGTGAATCGTTCGCAGAGTATGGAGTTCGAAGTTAAGAATGTTGAATACCATAAAATTTCGCAAGTCTGATACACGAAACCAATACTACAATGGCCTAGGGAGAAAACCACACATACCATGTAATCGGGCGAGATTCTAATTTCAAGGCAACGAGAATCTCATCGAGTGTCGCAAGCGTTCGCGAGATATGGAGTGTTGTAAGTTAAGATGCATGAGAAACCATCAAATTTTCTGGTCTGATACTGAGAAACCAACACACTGGAATGCCTAGGAGGAAAGTACACACACCGTTGTAATCGGGCAAGTTTCTGCTTTCAGATGCAACCAGAAATTCTCGAGTTCGTCAATGTCCGCTGAGCAGATATGAAGTGTGAAAATTAGGAAAGGTTGAGAAACTATCAAAATTTTCGCAAGTCTGATACTCGAAACCAATAACTACAATGGCCTAGGGAGAAAAATACACATACCGTTGTATCGGGCGAGTTTCTGCTTCAGATGCAATAGGTAATTCTCGCAGTTCGTCAATCCGTTCGTGAGATATGCGAAGTGTAGAGTTCAAGGAATGCATGAGAAACCATCACAATTTTCGCTGGTCTGATACTCGAAAACCAACAACTGGAATGGCTAGGGGAAAAGTACACACCACCGTTAGTAACTCGGGCAAGTTTCTGGCTTTCAGATGCAACAGGAAATTCTCGAGTTCGTCAATCCGTTCGCGAGATATGAAAGTGTGAAAATAAGAATGTTGAGAAACTATCAAAATTTTCGCAAGTCTGATACTAGAAACAAATAACTTCAAAGGCCTAGGGAAAATACACATACCGTTGCAATCGGGCGACTTTTCTACTTTCACATGCAACAGAATTTCTCGAGTTCGTCAATCCGTTCGCGATATAGGGAGTTTGAAATTAAGAGCATGCTTGAGAAACCATCAATATTTTCGTGGTCTGATACTCGAAACAAAACTGGACTGGCCTAGGGAAAAGTACACTCACCGTTGTAATCGGGCGAGTTTCTGCTTTCAGATGCAATAGGAAATTCACGAGTTCGTCAATCCGTTTGCGAATATGGAAGTGTGAATATAAGGAATGGTTGAGAAACCATCAAAATTTTCGCAAGTCTGATACTCGAAACCAATAATACAAAGGCCTAGAGAGAAAAAATACATACCGTTGAAACGGTCGTTCTACTTTACACAGCAACAGGAATTTCTCGAGTTCGTCATCCGTTCGCGGGATATGGGAGTTGGAAGTTAAGGAATGGTTGAGAAAACCATCAAAATTTTCGCTGGTCTGATACTCGAAACCAATAACTGGAATGGCCTAGGGGAAAAATACACATACCCTTGTATCGGGCGAGTTTCTGCTTTCAGATGCAATAGGAAATTCTCCTAGTTCGTCATCTCGTTCGCGAGATATGGAAGAGTGTGAATTAAGGAATGCATGAGAAACCATCAAAATTTCGCAAGTCTGATACACGAAACCAATAACTGGAATGGCCTAGGAGGAAAGTACACACACGTTGTAACTGGTGAGTTTCTATCTTCAGCAAGGAATTTCTCGAGTTCGTCATCCGTTTCGCGAGATATGGAGTTTGAAGTTAAGGAATGGTTGAGAAACCATCAAAATATTCGCAAAGTCTGATACTCGAAACCAATAACTACAAATGCCTAGGGAAAAATACACCATAACCATTGTAATCGGGCGAGATTCTACTTTTCACATGACACAGGAATTTCTCGAGTTCGTCATGCGTTCGCGAGATATGCAGTTTGAAGTTAAGGAATGGATGAGAAATCACCAAATTTTCGCAAGTCTGATACTCGAAACCATAACTACAAATGCCTAGGGAAAATACACATACCATTGTAATCGGCGAGTTTCTGCGTCAGATGCAATAGGAAATTCTCGAGTTCGTCAATCCGTTCGCGAGATATGGAGTTGGAATTTAAGGAATCGATGAGAAACCATCAAATTTCGCAAGTCTGATACCGAAACCAATAACTACAATGGCCTAGGGAAAAATACATCATACGTTATCGGGCGTGTTTCTGCATTCAGATGCAATAGGAAATTCTCGAGTATCGTAATTCCGAGTCGCGAGCTTATTGAAGTATTGAGCTTAACGGAATACATGAGAACCATCAAAATATTCGCTGGTCTGATACTCGAAACCAACACTACTATAGCTATGGCAAAAATACACATACGTTGTAATCGGCGAGTTTCTGCATTCAGATGCAATAGTGAAATTCTCGAGTTTGTCAATCCGTTCGAGCGAGCATTATGGAAGTCTTGAAGTTAAGGAATGCTTGAGAAACCTCAAAATTTTCGCTGATCTGATACTCGAACCAACAACTGGAATGGCCTAGGAAAAGTACACACACCGTTTAATCGGCGAGTTCTGCTTCAAAGCATCTAGAATTCACGAGTTCGTCAGTCCGTTCTCGAGATATGGAAGTGTAAAATAAGGAATGTTAGAAACCATCAAAATTTTTGCAAATCTGTTACTGCAAACCAATAACTTCCAGAGCCAAAGATGACACAACTTGTAAGACTGCGCTCTGTTCCTGCAATCAATCAAGTAAATTCTCGAGTTTCGTCAATCCGTTCGCGAGATATGGAAGTTTGAAGTTAAGGAATGATTGAGAAACCATCAAATTTTTCGCTGTCTGATACTCGAAACCAACAACCTGAAGGCCCTAGGGAAAAGTACACACACCGTTGTAATTGGGCGCGTTTCTGCTTTCAGATGCAATAGGGAAATTCTCGAGTTCGTCAATCCGTTCGCAGAGATATGAGAGTGTGGAGGAAGTAAGAAATGGTTGAGAAACATCAAAATTTCGCTGGTCTGATACTCTAAACCATAACTGGAATGACCTACGGGAAAAGTACACGTACCATTGTAAATCGGTCGAGTTTCTACTTTCCGATGCAACAGAATTTCTCGAGTTCGTCAAACCGTTCGCGAGATATGGGAGTTTGAAGTTAAGGAATGCTTGAGAAACCATCAAAATTTCGCTGGTCTGATACACGAAAACCCAACAACTGAATGGCCTAGGGAAAAGTACACACCAACCGTTGTAATCGTGCGAGTTTCTGCTCTCAGATGCAATAGGAAATCTCGTGATCGTCAATCCGTTCGACGAGATATAGGGAAGTGTGAAAATAAGGCATGGTTGAGAAACTATCAAAATTTCCGCAAGTCTGATACTCGAACCATAACTTCAAAGCCTAGGGGAAAAATACACATAATCCGTTGTAATCGGGGCCACTTTCTACTTTCACACTGCAACAGAATTCTCAGTCGAGTTGTCAAACTCGATAGCGGGATATGGGAATTTGAAGTTAAGGATGGTTGAGAAATCATTAAAATTTTCGCAGTCCGATAACGCGAAATCCAATAACTACAATGGTCTTAGGGCAAAAAATACACTACCGTTGTAATCGGGCAAGTTTCTACTTCAGATGCAACAGGAATTTCTCGAGTTCGTCAATACGTTCGCGAGATATGGGAGTTTCAGTAAGGAATGGTTGAGAGAACATCAAAATTTTCGCAAGTCTGATACTCGAAACAACAACTACAAACGCCTAGGGGGGAAAACACATATCTTTGTCATCGGCGGAGTGTCCACTTTCAGATGCACACAGGTATTACTCGAGTTCCGTCAATCCGTTCGCGAAGTATGGGAGTTGGAAGTAAGGAATGTTGAGAAACCATCAAAATATTCGCAAGTCTGATACTCGAAACCACAACTGACTGGCCTAGGGGAAAAGTACACACACCGTTGTAATCGGCGAGTTTCTGCTTTCAGATGCAATAGAAATTCTCGAGTTCGTCACAATCCGTTTTGCGAGATTGAAGTGTGGAATAGAAGGATTTGAGAAAACCATCAAAATTTACGCAAGTCTGATACTCGAAACCAATAACTACAAAGCCTAGGAGAAAAAATACACATACCGTTGTAATCGGGCGACTTTTCGACTTTCACATGCAACAGGAATTTCTCGAGTTCGTCATCCGTTCCGCGGAATATGGGAGTTTGAAGTTAAGGAATGTTTGAAGAAACCATCAAATTTTCGCTGGTCCTGATACTCGAAACCAATAACTGAATGAACTCTACGGGAAAGTACACGTACCATTGTAATCGTCGAGTTTCTACTTTCAGGTGTCAACAGGAATTTCTCAGTTCGTCAATCCGTTCGCGTGTTATGGAATTTTGAAGTTAAGGATCATGAGAGAACCATCAAAATTTTCGAAAGTCTGATACTCGAAATCAATAACTACTATGCCTAGGGGAAAAATACACATACCGTTGTAATCGGCAGACTTTCTACTTTCACATGCAACAGGAATTTCTCGAGTTCGTCAATCCGTTCGCGGATATGGGAATTTGAAGTTAAGGAATGGTTGAGAAATCATCAAAATTTTCGCAAGTCCGATACGCGAATCCAATAACTACAAGGGCCTAGGCAAAAATACACATACCTTTGTAATCGGGCGAGATTACTACTCAGATCGCAACACAGAATTTCTCGAGTTCGTCAATCCGTTTCGCGGGATATGGAGTATGAGTTAAGGAATGCATAGAAACCATCAAAATTTTCGAAATCTGATACTCGAAACCAATAACTACCAAGGCGCTAGGAGAAGATACACATACCGTTGAAATCGGCGACTTTCTAGCTTTCACATCGAACAGGAATTTCTCGGAGAGTTCGTCATGCCGTTCGCGAGATATGGAGTTTTAAGTTAAGAATGGTTGAGAAATCATCAAAATTTTCGCAAGTCTGATACTCGAATCCAATAACTACAATGGCCTAGGGAAAAATACACATACCTTTTGTAATCGGCGAGATTCTACTTAACAGGAATTTCTCGAGTTCGTCAATCCGTTCGCGAGATATGGGAGTTTGAAGTTAAGGAATGGTTGAGAAACCATCAAAATTTTCGCAAGTCTGATACTCGAATCCAATAACTACAATGGCCTAGGGGAAAAATACACATACCGTTGTAATCGGGCGAGTTTCTACTTTCAGATGCAACAGGAATTTCTCGAGTTCGTCAATCCGTTCGCGAGATATGGAAGTTTGAAGTTAAGGAATGCATGAGAAACCATCAAAATTTTCGCAAGTCTCATACTCGAATCCAATAACTACAATGGCCTAGGGGAAAAATACACATACCTTTGTAATCGGGCGAGTTTCTACTTTCAGATGCAACAGGAATTTCTCGAGTTCGTCAATGCCTTCGCGAGGTATGGCAGTTTGAAGTTAAGGAATGGTTGAGAAATCATCAAAATTTTCGCAAGTCTGATACTCGCATCCAATAACTACTATGGCCTAGGGCAAAAATACACATACCGTTGTAATCGGGCGAGTTTCTGCTGTCAGATGCAATAGTAAATTCTCGAGTTCGTCAATCCGTTCGCGAGATAGTGAAGTTTGAAGTTAAGGAATGCATGAGAAACCATCAAAATTTTCGCTGGTCTGATACTCGAAACCAACAACTACTATGGCCTAGGGCAAAAATACACATACCGTTGTAATCGGGCGAGTTTCTGCATTCAGATGCAATAGGAAATTCTCGAGTTTGTCAATCCGTTCGCGAGATATGGAAGTGTGAAAATAAGGAATGGTTGAGAAACCATCAAAATTTTCGCGAGTCTGATACTCGAAACCATTAACTTCAAAGGCCTAGTGGAAAAATACACATACCGTTGTAATCGGGCGACTTTCTACTTTCACATGCAACAGGAATTTCTCGAGTTCGTCAATCCGTTCGCGAGAAATGGGAGTTTGAGGTTAAGGAATGGTTGAGAAACCATCAAAATTCTCGCAAGTCTGATACTCGAAACCAATAACTACAATGGCCTAGGGGAAAAATACACATGACGTTGTAATCGGGCGAGTTTTTACTTTCAGATGCAACAGGAATTTCTCGAGTTCGTCAATCCGTGCGCGAGATATGGGAGTTTGAAGTTAAGGAATGGTTGAGAAACCATCAAAATTTTCGCAAGTCTGATACTCGAAACCAACAACTACAAATGCCTAGGGGAAAAATACACATACCATTGTAATCGGGCGAGATTCTACTTTCACATGCAATAGGAATTTCTGGAGTTCGTCAATGCGTTCGCGAGGTATGGCAGTTTGAAGTTAAGGAATGGTTGAGAAATCATCAAAATTTTCGCAAGTCTGATACTCGCATCCCATAACTACTATGGCCTAGGGCAAAAATACACATACCGTTGTAATCGGGCGAGTTTCTGCTGTCAGATGCAATAGTAAATTCTCGAGTTCGTCAATCCGTTCGCGATATAGTGAAGTTTGAAGTTAAGGAATGCATGAGAAACCATCAAAATTTTCGCTGGTCTGATACTCGAAACCAACAACTACTATGGCCTAGGGCAAAAATACACATACCGTTGTAATCGGGCGAGTTTCTGCATTCAGATGCAATAGGAAATTCTCGAGTTTGTCAATCCGTTCGCGAGATATGGAAGTTTGAAGTTAAGGAATGCTTGAGAAACCATCAAAATTTTCGCTGATCTGATACTCGAAACCATCAACCGGAATGGCCTAGGGGAAAGGTACACACACCGTTGTAATCGGGCGAGTTTCTGCTTTCAGATGCAACAGGAAATTCTCGAGTTCGTCAATCCGTTCGCGAGATATGGAAGTGTGAAAATAAGGAATGGTTGAGGAACCATCAAAATTTTCGCTGGTCTGATACTCGAAACCAACAACTGGAATGGCCTAGGGGAAAAGTACACACACCGTTGTAATCGTGCGAGTTTCTGCTTTCAGATGCAATAGGAAATTCTCGAGTTCGTCAATCCGTTCGCGAGATATGGGAGTTTGAAGTTAAGGAATGGTTGAGAAACCATCACAATTTTCGCAAGTCTGATACTTGAAATCAATGACTACTATGGCCTAAGGGAAAAATACACATACCGTTGTAATCGGGCGACTTTCTACTTTCACATGCAACAGGAATTTCTCGAGTTCGTCAATCCGTTCGCGGGATATGGGAATTTGAAGTTAAGGAATGGTTGAGAAATGATCAAAATTTTCGCAAGTCCGATACGCGAATCCAATAACTACAATGGCCTAGGGGAAAAATACACATACCGTTGTAATCGGGCGAGTTTCTACTTTCAGATGCAACAGGAATTTCTCGAGTTCGTCAATCCGTTCGCGAGATATGGAAGTGTGAAGATAAGGAATGGTTGAGAAACTATCAAAATTTTCGCAAGTCTGATACTCGAAACCAATAACTTCAAAGGCCTAGGGGAAAAATACCCATACCGTTGTAATCGGACGACTTTCTACTTTCACATGCAACCGGAATTTCTCGAGTTTGTCAATCCGTTCGCGAGATATGGGAGTCTGAAGTTAAGGAATGGTTGAGAAACCATCAAAATTTTCGCAAGTCTGATACTCGAATCCAATAACTACAATGGCCTAGGGGAAAAATACACATACCGTTGTAATCGGGCGAGTTTTTACTTTCAGATGCAACAGGAATTTCTCGAGTTCGTCAATCCGTTCGCGAGATATGGAAGTTTGAATTTAAGGAATGCATGAGAAACCATCAAAACTTTCGCTGGTCTGATACTCGAAACCAACAACTACTATGGCCTAGGGCAAAAATACACATACAGTTGTAATCGGGCGAGTTTCTGCATTCAGATGCAATAGGAAATTCTCTAGTTCGTCAATCCGTTCGCGAGATATGGGATTTGGAAGTTAAGGAATGGTTGAGAAACCATCAAAATTTTCGCAAGTCTGATACTCGAAACCAATAACTACAAATGCCTAGGGGAAGAATACACATACCATTGTAATCGGGCGAGTTTCTGCTGTCGGATGCAATAGGAAATTCTAGAGTTGGTCAATCCGTTCGCGAGATATGGAAGTTTGAAGTTAAGGAATGCATGAGAAACCATTAAAATTTTCGCTGGTCTGATACTCGAAACCAACAACTACTATGGCCTAGGGCAAAAATACACATACCGTTGTAATCGGGCGAGTTTCTGCATTCAGATGCAATAGGAAATTCTCGAGTTCGTCAAAACGTTCGCGAGATATGGAAGTTTGAAGTTAAGGAATGCTTGAGAAACCATCAAAATTTTCGCTGGTCTGATACTCGAAACCAACAACTGGAATGGCCTAGGGGAAAAGTACACACACCGTTGTAATCGTGCGAGTTTCTGCTTTCAGATGCAACAGCAAATTCTCGAGTTCGTCAATCCGTTCGCGAGATATGGAAGTGTGAAAATAAGGAATGGTTGAGAAACCATCAAAATTTTCGCGAGTCTGATACTCGAAACCATTAACTTCAAAGGCCTAGGGGAAAAATACACATACCGTTGTAATCGGGCGACTTTCTACTTTCACATGCAACAGGAATTTCTCGAGTTCGTCAATCCGTTCGCGAGATATGGGAGTGTGAAGTTACGGAATGGTTGAGAAACCATCAAAATTTTCGCAAGTCTGATACTCGAATCCAATAACTACAATGGCCTAGGGGAAAAATACATATACCGTTGTAATCGGGCGAGTTTCTACTTTCAGATGCAACAGGAATTCCTCGAGTTCGTCAATCCGTTCGCGAGATATGGAAGTTTGAAGTTAAGGAATGCATGAGAAACCATCAAAACTTTCGCTGGTCTGATACTCGAAACCAACAACTACTATGGCCTAGGGCGAAAGTACACATACCGTTGTAATCGGGCGAGTTTCTGCATTCAGATGCAATAGGAAATTCTCGAGTTCGTCAATCCGTTCGCGAGATATGGAAGTTTGAAGTTAAAGAATGCTTGAGAAACCATCAAAATTTTCGCTGGTCTGATACTCGAAACCAACAACTGGAATGGCCTAGGGGAAAAGTACACACACCGTTGTAATCGGGCGCGTTTCTGCTTTCAGATGCAATAGGAAATTCTCGAGTTCGTCAATCCGTTCGCGAGATATGGAAGTGTGAAAATAAGGAATGGTTGAGAAACCATCAAAATTTTCGCAAGTCTGATACTCGAATCCAATAACTACAATGGCCTAGGGGAAAAATACATATACCGTTGTAATCGGGCGAGTTTCTACTTTCAGATGCAACAGGAATTCCTCGAGTTCGTCAATCCGTTCGCGAGATATGGAAGTTTGAAGTTAAGGAATGCATGAGAAACCATCAAAACTTTCGCTGGTCTGATACTCGAAACCAACAACTACTATGGCCTAGGGCGAAAGTACACATACCGTTGTAATCGGGCGAGTTTCTGCATTCAGATGCAATAGGAAATTCTCGAGTTCGTCAATCCGTTCGCGAGATATGGAAGTTTGAAGTTAAAGAATGCTTGAGAAACCATCAAAATTTTCGCTGGTTTGATACTCGAAACCAACAACTGGAATGGCCTAGGGGAAAAGTACACACACCGTTGTAATCGGGCGCGTTTCTGCTTTCAGATGCAATAGGAAATTCTCGAGTTCGTCAATCCGTTCGCGAGATATGGAAGTGTGAAAATAAGGAATGGTTGAGAAACCATCAAAATTTTCGCAAGTCTGATACTCGAATCCAATAACTACAATGGCCTAGGGGAAAAATACACATACCGTTGTAATCGGGCGAGTTTCTACTTTCAGATGCAACAGGAATTTCTCGAGTTCGTCAATCCGTGCGCGAGATATGGAAGTTTGAAGTTAAGGAATGCATGAGAAACCATCAAAACTTTCGCTGGTCTGATACTCGAAACCAACAACTACTATGGCCTAGGGCAAAAATACACATACCGTTGTAATCGGGCGAGTTTCTGCATTCAGATGCAATAGGAAATTCTCGAGTTCGTCAATCCGTTCGCGAGATATGGAAGTTTGAAGTTAAAGAATGCTTGAGAAACCATCAAAATTTTCGCTGGTCTGATACTCGAAACCAACAACAGGAATGGCCTAGGGGAAAAGTACACACACCGTTGTAATCGGGCGCGTTTCTGCTTTCAGATGCAATAGGAAATTCTCGAGTTCGTCAATCCGTTCGCGAGATATGGAAGTGTGAATGTAAGAAATGGTTGAGAAACCATCAAAATTTTCGCAAGTCTGATACTCGAAACCAATAACTTCAAAGGCCTAGGGGAAAAATACACATACCGTTGTAATCGGGCGACTTTCTACTTTCACATGCAACAGGAATTTCTCGAGTTCGTCAATCCGTTTGCGGGATATGGGAATTTGAAGTTAAGGAATGGTTGAGAAATCATCAAAATTTTCGCAAGTCTAATACTCGAAACCAACAACTACAGAGGCCTAGGGGGAAAACACACATATCTTTGTAATCGGGCGAGTTTCTACTTTCAGATGCAACAGGAATTTCTCGAGTTCGTCAATCCGTTCGCGAGATATGGGAGTTGGAAGTTAAGGAATGGTTGAGAAACCATCAAAATTTTCGCAAGTCTGATACTCGAAACCAATAACTACAAATGCCTAGGGGAAAAATACACATACCATTGTAATCGGGCGAGTTTCTGCTGTCAGATGCAATAGGAAATTCTCGAGTTGGTCAATCCGTTCGCGAGATATGGAAGTTTGAAGTTAAGGAATGCATGAGAAACCATTAAAATTTTCGCTGGTCTGATACTCGAAACCAACAACTACTATGGCCTAGGGCAAAAATACACATACCGTTGTAATCGGGCGAGTTTCTGCATTCAGATGCAATAGGAAATTCTCGAGTTCGTCAAAACGTTCGCGAGATATGGAAGTTTGAAGTTAAGGAATGCTTGAGAAACCATCAAAATTTTCGCTGGTCTGATACTCGAAACCAACAACTGGAATGGCCTAGGGGAAAAGTACACACACCGTTGTAATCGTGCGAGTTTCTGCTTTTAGATGCAACAGCAAATTCCCGAGTTCGTCAATCCGTTCGCGAGATATGGAAGTGTGAAAATAAGGAATGGTTGAGAAACCATCAAAATTTTCGCGAGTCTGATACTCGAAACCATTAACTTCAAAGGCCTAGGGGAAAAATACACATACCGTTGTAATCGGGCGACTTTCTACTTTCACATGCAACAGGAATTTCTCGAGTTCGTCAATCCGTTCGCGAGAAATGGGAGTTTGAGGTTAAGGAATGGTTGAGAAACCATCAAAATTTTCGCAAGTCTGATACTCGAAACCAATAACTACAATGGCCTAGGCGAAAAATACACATGCCGTTGTAATCGGGCGAGTTTTTACTTTCAGATGCAACAGGATTTTCTCGAGTTCGTCAATCCGTGCGCGAGATATGGGAGTTTGAAGTTAAGGAATGGTTGAGAAACCATCAAAATTTTCGCAAGTCTGATACCTGAAATCAATAACTACTATGGCCTAGGGGAAAAATACACATACCGTTGTAATCGGGCGAGTTTCTGCATTCAGATCCAATAGGAAATTCTCGAGTTCGTCAATCCGTTCGCGAGATATGGGAGTTGGAAGTTAAGGCATGGTTGAGAAACCATCAAAATTTTCGCAAGTATGATACTCGAAACCAACAACTACAAATGCCTAGGGGAAAAATACACATACCATTGTAATCGGGCGAGATTCTACTTTCACATGCAATAGGAATTTCTGGAGTTCGTCAATGCGTTCGCGAGGTATGGCAGTTTGAAGTTAAGGAATGGTTGAGAAATCATCAAAATTTTCGCAAGTCTGATACTCGCATCCAATAACTACTATGGCCTAGGGCAAAAATACACATACCGTTGTAATCGGGCGAGTTCTGCTGTCAGATGCAATAGGAAATTCTCGAGTTCGTCAATCCGTTCGCGAGATAGTGAAGTTTGAAGTTAAGGAATGCATGAGAAACCATCAAAATTTCCGCTGGTCTGATACTCGAAACCAACAACTACTATGGCCTAGGGCAAAAATACACATACCGTTGTAATCGGGCGAGTTTCTGCATTCAGATGCAATAGGAAATTCTCGAGTTTGTCAATCCGTTCGCGAGATACGGAAGTTTGAAGTTAAGGACTGCTTGAGAAACCATCAAAATTTTCGCTGATCTGATACTCGAAACCAACAACTGGAATGGCCTAGGGGAAAAGTACACACACCGTTGTAATCGGGCGAGTTTCTGTTTTCAGATGCAACAGGAAATTCTCGAGTTCGTCAATCCGTTCGCGAGATATGGAAGAGTGAAAATAAGGAATGGTTGAGAAACCATCAAAATTTTCGCAAGTCTGATACTCGAAACCAATAACTTCAAAGGCCTAGGGGAAAAATACACATACCGTTGTAATCGGGCGACATTCTACTTTCACATGCAACCGGAATTTCTCGAGTTCGTCAATCCGTTCGCGAGATATGGGAGTCTGAAGTTAAGGAATGTTTGAGAAACCATCAAAATTTTCGCAAGTCTGATACTCGAAACCAACAACTACAAAGGCCTAGGGGGAAAACACACATATCTTTGTAATCGGGCGAGTTTCTACTTTCAGATGCAACAGGAATTTCTCGAGTTCGTCAATCCGTTCGCGAGATATGGGAGTTTGAAGTTAAGTAATAGTTGAGAAACCATCACAATTTTCGCAAGTCTGATACTTGAAATCAATAACTACTATGGCCTAGGGGGAAAATACACATACCGTTGTAATCGGGCGAGTTTCTGCTTTCAGATGCAATAGGAAATTCTCGAGTTCGTCAATCCGTTCGGGAGATATGGGAGTTGGAAGTTAAGGAATGGTTGAGAAACCATCAAAATTTTCGCAAGTCTGATACTCGAATCCAATAACTACAATGGCCTAGGGGAAAAATACACATACCGTTGTAATCGGGCGACTTTCTACTTTCACATGCAACAGGAATTTCTCGAGTTCGTCAATCCGTTCGCGGGATATGGGAGTTTGAATTTAAGGAATGGTTGAGAAACCATCAAAATTTTCGCTGGTCTGATACTCGAAACCAACAACTGGAATGGCCTAGGGGAAAAGTACACACACCGTTGTAATCGGGCGAGTCTCTACTTTCAGATGCAACAGGAATTTCTCGAGTTCGTCAATCCGTTTGCGAGATATGGGAGTTTGAAGTTAAGGAATGCTTGAGAAACCATAAAAATTTTCGCAAGTCTGATACTCGAAACCAACAACTACAAACGCCTAGGGGAAAACACACATATCTTTGTCATCGGGCGAGTTTCTGCATTCAGATGCAATAGGAAATTCTCGAGTTCGTCAATCCGTTCGCGAGATATGGAAGTGTGAAAATAAGGAATGGTTGAGAAACCATCAAAACTTTCGAAAGTCTGATACTCGAAACCAATAACTTCAAAGGCCTAGGGGAAAAATACACATACCGTTGTAATCGGGCGACTTTCTACTTTCAGATGCAACAAGAATTTCTCGAGTTCGTCAATCCGTTCGCGAGATATGGAAGTGTGAAAATAAGGAATGGTTGAGAAACCATCAAAATTTTCGCAAGTCTGATACTCGAAACCAACAACTACAAAGGCCTAGGGGAAAAATACACATACCGTTGTAATCGGGCGACTTTCTACTTTCACATGCAACAGGAATTTCTCGAGTTCGTCAATCCGTTCGCGGGATATGGGAGTTTGAATTTAAGGAATGGTTGAGAAACCATCAAAATTTTCGCTGGTCTGATACTCGAAACCAACAACTGGAATGGCCTAGGGGAAAAGTACACACACCGTTGTAATCGGGCGAGTTTCTACTTTCAGATGCAACAGGAATTTCTCGAGTTCGTCAATCCGTTTCCGAGATATGGGAGTTTGAAGTTAAGGAATGCTTGAGAAACCATAAAAATTTTCGCAAGTCTGATACTCGAAACCAAAAACTACAAACGCCTAGGGGAAAACACACATATCTTTGTCATCGGGCGAGTTTCTGCATTCAGATGCAATAGGAAATTCTCGAGTTCGTCAATCCGTTCGCGAGATATGGAAGTGTGAAAATAAGGAATGGTTGAGAAACCATCAAAATTTTCGCAAGTCTGATACTCGAAACCAATAACTGGAATGGCCTAGGGGAAAAGTACACACACCATTGTTATCGGGCAAGCATCTACTTTCAAATGCTACAGGAATTTCTCGAGTTCGCCAATCCGTTCGCGAGGTATCGGAGTTTGTAGTTAAGGAATGGTTGAGAAACCATCAAAATTTTCGCAAGTCTGATACTCGAAACCAATAACTACTATGTCCTGGGGGAAAAATACACATACCTTTGCAATCGGGCGAGTTTCTACTTTCAGATGCAGCAGGAATTTCTCGAGTTCGTCAATCCGTTCGCGAGATATTGGAGTTTGAAGTTAAGGAATGCTTGAGAAACCATCAAAATTTTCGCAAGTCTGATACTCGAATCCAATAACTATTATGGCCTAGGGCAAAAATACACATACCATTGTATTCGGGCGAGTTTCTGCTTTCAGATGCAATAGGAAATTCTCGAGTTCGTCAAACCGTTCGCGAGATATGTAAGTGTGAAGTTAAGGAATGGTTGAGAAACCATCAAAATTATCGCAAGTCTGATACTCGAAACCAATAACTGGAATGGCCTAGGGGAAAAGTACACATACCATTGTAATCGGGCGAGTTTCTACTTTCAGATGCAGCAGGAATTTCTCGAGTTCGTCAATCCGTTCGCGAGAAATGGGACTTTGAAGTTAAGGAATAGTTGAGAAACCATCAAAATTTTGGCAAGTGTGATACTCGAAACCAATAACTGGAATGGCCTAGGGGAAAAGTACACACACCGTAGTAATGGAGCGAGTTTCTACTTTCAGAGGCAACAGGAACTTCTCGAGTTCGCCAATCCGTTCGCGAGGTATCGGAGTTTGAAGTTAAGGAGTGGTTGAGAAACCATCAAAATTTTCGCAAGTCTGATACTCGAAACCAATAACTACTATGGCCTAGGGCAAAAATGCACATACCGTTGTAACCGGGCGAGTTTCTGCTTCCAGATGCAGCAGGAATTTCTCGAGTTCGTCAATCCGTTCGCGAGAAATGGGAGTTTGAAGTTAAGGAATGGTTGAGAAACCATCAAAATTTAGGCAAGTCTGATCCTCGAAACCAATAACTACTATGTCCTGGGGGAAAAATACACATACCTTTGCAATCGGGCGAGTTTCTAGTTTCAGATGCAGCAGGAATTTCTCGAGTTCGCCAATCCGTTCGCGAGGTATCGGAGTTTGAAGTTAAGGAATGGTTGAGAAACCATCAAAATTTTCGCAATTCTGATACTCGAAACAAAAACTACTATGGCCTAGGGCAAAAATACACATACCTTTGTAATCGGGCGAGTTTCTGCTTTCAAATGCAATAGGAAATTCTCGAGTTCGTCAATCCATTCGCGAGATATGTAAGTGTGAAATTAAGGAATGGTTAAGAAACCATCAAAATTATCGCATGTCTGATACTCGAAACCAATAACTGGAATGGTACTGGGGAAAAGTACACATACCGTTGTAATCGGGAGAATTTCTACTTTCAGATGCAACAGGAATTTCTCGAGTTCGTCAATCCGTTCGCGAGAAATGGGAATTTGAAGTTAAGGAATGGTTGAGAAACCATCAAAATTTTCGCAAGTCTGATACTCGAAACCAATAACTACTATGGCCTAGGGCAAAAATGCACATACCGTTGTAACCCGGCGAGTTTCTGCTTTCAGATGCAATAGGAAATTCTCGAGTTCGTCAAACCGTTCGCGAGATATGTAAGTGCGAAGTTAAGGAATGGTTGAGAAACCATCAAAATTATCGCAAGTCTGATACTCGAAACCAATAACTGGAATGGCCTAGGGGAAAAGTACACATACCATTGTAATCGGGCGAGTTTCTACTTTCAGATGCAGCAGGAATTTCTCGAGTTCGTCAATCCGTTCGCGAGATGTGGGAGTTTGAAGTTAAGGAATGGTTGAGAAACTATCAAAACTTTCGCAATTCTGATACTCGAAACCAATAACTGGAACGGCCTAGGGGAGAAGTACACACACCATTGTAATCGTGCAAGTTTCAACTTTCAGAGGCAACAGGAAATAATCGAGTTCGTCAATCCGTTCGCGAGATATGGGAGTTTGATGTTAAGGAATGGTTGAGAAACCATCAAAATTTTCGCTAGTCTGATACTCGAAACCAATAACTACTATGGCCTAGGGGAAAAATACACATACCTTTGTAATCGGGCGAGTTTCTACTTTCAGGTGCAACAGGAAATTCTCGAGTTCGTCAATCCGTTCGCGAGATATGGGAGTTTGAAGTTAAGGAATGGTTGAGAAACCATCAAAATTTTCGCTAGTCTGATACTCGAAACCAATTACTACTATGGCCAAGGGCAAAAATACCCACACCTTTGTAATCGGACGAGTTTCTGCTTTCAGATGCAACAGGAATTTCTCGAGTTCGTCAATTCGTTCGCGAGATATGGGAGTTTGAAATTAAGGAACGGTTGAGAAACCATCAAAATTTTCGCAAGTCTGATACTCAAAACCAATAACTGGAGTGCCCTAGGGGAAAAGTACACACACCATTGTAATGGGGCGACATTCTACTTTCAGAAGCAACAGGAATTTGTCGAGTTCGTCAATCCGTTCCCGAGATATGGGAGTTTGAAGTTAAGGAATGCATGAGAAACCATCAAAACTTTCGCTGGTCTGATACTCGAAACCAACAACTACTATGGCCTAGGGCGAAAGTACACATACCGTTGTAATCGGGCGAGTTTCTGCATTCAGATGCAATAGGAAATTCTCGAGTTCGTCAATCCGTTCGCGAGATATGGAAGTTTGAAGTTAAAGAATGCTTGAGAAACCATCAAAATTTTCGCTGGTCTGATACTCGAAACCAACAACTGGAATGGCCTAGGGGAAAAGTACACACACCGTTGTAATCGGGCGCGTTTCTGCTTTCAGATGCAATAGGAAATTCTCGAGTTCGTCAATCCGTTCGCGAGATATGGAAGTGTGAAAATAAGGAATGGTTGAGAAACCATCAAAATTTTCGCAAGTCTGATACTCGAAACCAATAACTACTATGGCCCAGGGCAAAAATACACATACCGTTGTAATCGGGCGAGTTTCTGCTTTCAGATGCAACAGGAATTTCTCGAGTTCGTCAATCCTTTCGCGAGATATGGGAGTTTGAAGTTAAGGAATGGTTGAGAAACCATCAAAATTTTCGCAATTCTGATACTCGAAACAAAAACTACTATGGCCTAGGGCAAAAATACACATACCTTTGTAATCGGGCGAGTTTCTGCTTTCAAATGCAATAGGAAATTCTCGAGTTCGTCAATCCATTCGCGAGATATGTAAGTGTGAAATTAAGGAATGGTTAAGAAACCATCAAAATTATCGCATGTCTGATACTCGAAACCAATAACTGGAATGGTACTGGGGAAAAGTACACATACCGTTGTAATCGGGAGAATTTCTACTTTCAGATGCAACAGGAATTTCTCGAGTTCGTCAATCCGTTCGCGAGAAATGGGAATTTGAAGTTAAGGAATGGTTGAGAAACCATCAAAATTTTCGCAAGTCTGATACTCGAAACCAATAACTACTATGGCCTAGGGCAAAAATGCACATACCGTTGTAACCCGGCGAGTTTCTGCTTTCAGATGCAATAGGAAATTCTCGAGTTCGTCAAACCGTTCGCGAGATATGTAAGTGCGAAGTTAAGGAATGGTTGAGAAACCATCAAAATTATCGCAAGTCTGATACTCGAAACCAATAACTGGAATGGCCTAGGGGAAAAGTACACATACCATTGTAATCGGGCGAGTTTCTACTTTCAGATGCAGCAGGAATTTCTCGAGTTCGTCAATCCGTTCGCGAGATGTGGGAGTTTGAAGTTAAGGAATGGTTGAGAAACTATCAAAACTTTCGCAATTCTGATACTCGAAACCAATAACTGGAACGGCCTAGGGGAGAAGTACACACACCATTGTAATCGGGCAAGTTTCAACTTTCAGAGGCAACAGGAAATAATCGAGTTCGTCAATCCGTTCGCGAGATATGGGAGTTTGATGTTAAGGAATGGTTGAGAAACCATCAAAATTTTCGCTAGTCTGATACTCGAAACCAATAACTACTATGGCCTTGGGGAAAAATACACATACCTTTGTAATCGGGCGAGTTTCTACTTTCAGGTGCAACAGGAAATTCTCGAGTTCGTCAATCCGTTCGCGAGATATGGGAGTTTGAAGTTAAGGAATGGTTGAGAAACCATCAAAATTTTCGCTAGTCTGATACTCGAAACCAATTACTACTATGGCCAAGGGCAAAAATACCCACACCTTTGTAATCGGACGAGTTTCTGCTTTCAGATGCAACAGGAATTTCTCGAGTTCGTCAATTCGTTCGCGAGATATGGGAGTTTGAAATTAAGGAACGGTTGAGAAACCATCAAAATTTTCGCAAGTCTGATACTCAAAACCAATAACTGGAGTGCCCTAGGGGAAAAGTACACACACCATTGTAATGGGGCGACATTCTACTTTCAGAAGCAACAGGAATTTGTCGAGTTCGTCAATCCGTTCCCGAGATATGGGAGTTTGACGTTAAGGAATGGTTGAGAAACCATCAAAATTTTCGCAAGTCTGATACTCGAAACCAATAACTACAAAGGCCTAGGGGAAAAATACACATACCGTTGTAATCGTGCGAGTTTCCACTTCCACATGCAACAGGAATTTCTCGAGTTCGTCAATCCGTTCGCGAAATATGGGAGTTTGAAGTTAAGGAATGGTTGAGAAACCATCAAAATTTTCGCTGGTCGAATACTCGAAACCAATAAGTACAATGGCCTAGGGGAAAAATACACATACCGTTGTAATCGGGCGAGTTTCTGCTTTCAGATGCAATAGGAAATTCTCGAGTTCGTCAATCCGTTCGCGAGAAATGGGAGTTTGAAGTTAAGGAATGGTTGAGAAACAATCAAAATTTTCGCAAGTCTGATACTCGAAACCAATAAGTACAATGGCCTAGGGGAAAAATACACATACCGTTGTAATCGGGCGAGTTTCTACTTTCAGATGCAATAGGAATTTCTCGAGTTCGTCAATCCGTTCGCGAGATATGCGAGTTTGCAGTTAAGGAGTGATTGAGAAACCATCAAAATTTTCGCAAGTCTGATACTCGAAACCAATAACCTCTATGGCCTAGGGCAAAAATGCACATACCGTTGTAACCGGGCGAGTTTCTGCTTTCAGATGCAACAGGAATTTCTCGAGTTCGTCAATCCGTTCGCGAGAAATGGGAATTTGAAGTTAAGTAATGGTTGAGAATCCATCAAAATTTTCGCAAGTCTGATACTCGAAACGAATAACTACTATGGCCTAGGGCAAAAATGCACATACCGTTGTAATCGGGGGAGTTTCTTCTTCCAGATGCAACCAGAATTTCTCGTGTTCGTCAATCAGTTCGCGAGATATGGGAGTTTGAAATTAAGGAATGGTTGAGAAACCATCACAATTTTCGCAAGTCTGATACTCGAAACCAATAACTATTATGGCCTAGGGGAAAAATACACATACCTTTGTAATCGGGCGAGCTTCTACTTTCAGATGCAACAGGAATTTCTCGAGTTCGTCAATCCGTTCGCGAGATATGGGAGTTTGAAGTTAAGGAATGGTTGAGAAACCATCAAAATTTTCGCAATTCTGATGCTAGAAATGAATAACTGGAATGACCTAGGGGAAAAGTACACACACCATTGTAATCGGTCGACTTTCTGCTTTCAGATGCAACAGGAAATAATCGAGTTCGTCTATCCGTTCGAGAGATATGGGAGTTTGAAGTTAAGGAATGGTTCAGAAACCATCAAAATTTTCGCAAGTCTGGTACTCGAAACCAATAACTGGAACGGCCTAGGGGAAAAGTACACACACCATTGTAATCGGGCAAGTTTCTACTTTCAAATGCAACAGGAATTTCTCGAGCTCGTCGATCCGTTCGCGAGATATGGGAGTTTGAAGTTAAGGAATGGTTGAGAGACCATCACAATTTTCGCAAGTCTGATACTCGAAACCAATAACTACTATGGCCTAGGGCAAAAATACACATACCGTTGTAATCGGACGAGTCTCTGCTTTCAGATGCAACAGGAATTTCTCGAGTTCCTCAACCCGTTCGCGAGAAATGGGGGTTTGAAGTTAAGGAATGCTTGAGAAACCATCAAAATTTTCGCAAGTCTGATACTCGAAACCAATAACTACTATGGCCTAGGGCAAAAATACACATACCGTTGTAATCGGACGAGTCTCTGCTTTCAGATGCAACAGGAATTTCTCGAGTTCCTCAACCCGTTCGCGAGAAATGGGGGTTTGAAGTTAAGGAATGCTTGAGAAACCATCAAAATTTTCGCAAGTCTGATACTCGAAACCAATAACTACTATGGCCTAGGGCAAAAATACACATACCTTTGTAATAGGGCGAGTTTATACTTTCAGATGCAACAGGAATTTCTCGAGTTCGTCAATCCGTTCGCGAGATATGGGAGTTTGAAGTTAAGGAATGCTTGAGAAACCATCACAATTTTCGCAAGTCTGGTACTCGAAACCAATAACTACTATGGCCTAGGGCAAAAATACACATACCGTTGTAATCGGACGAGTCTCTGCTTTCAGATGCAACAGGAATTTCTCGAGTTCCTCAACCCGTTCGCGAGAAATGGGGGTTTGAAGTTAAGGAATGCTTGAGAAACCATCAAAATTTTCGCAAGTCTGATACTCGAAACCAATAACTGGAACGGCCTAGGGGAAAAGTCCACACACCATTGTAATCGGGCCAGTTTCTACTTTCAAATGCAACAGGAATTTCTCGAGCTCGTCGATCCGTTCGCGAGATATGGGAGTTTGAAGTTAAGGAATGGTTGAGAGACCATCACAATTTTCGCAAGTCTGATACTCGAAACCAATAACTACTATGGCCTAGGGCAAAAATACACATACCGTTGTAATCGGACGAGTCTCTGCTTTCAGATGCAACAGGAATTTCTCGAGTTCCTCAACCCGTTCGCGAGAAATGGGGGTTTGAAGTTAAGGAATGCTTGAGAAACCATCAAAATTTTCGCAAGTCTGATACTCGAAACCAATAACTACTATGGCCTAGGGCAAAAATACACATACCGTTGTAATCGGACGAGTCTCTGCTTTCAGATGCAACAGGAATTTCTCGAGTTCCTCAACCCGTTCGCGAGAAATGGGGGTTTGAAGTTAAGGAATGCTTGAGAAACCATCAAAATTTTCGCAAGTCTGATACTCGAAACCAATAACTACTATGGCCTAGGGCAAAAATACACATACCTTTGTAATAGGGCGAGTTTATACTTTCAGATGCAACAGGAATTTCTCGAGTTCGTCAATCCGTTCGCGAGATATGGGAGTTTGAAGTTAAGGAATGCTTGAGAAACCATCACAATTTTCGCAAGTCTGGTACTCGAAACCAATAACTACTATGGCCTAGGGCAAAAATACACATACCGTTGTAATCGGACGAGTCTCTGCTTTCAGATGCAACAGGAATTTCTCGAGTTCCTCAACCCGTTCGCGAGAAATGGGGGTTTGAAGTTAAGGAATGCTTGAGAAACCATCAAAATTTTCGCAAGTCTGATACTCGAAACCAATAACTGGAACGGCCTAGGGGAAAAGTCCACACACCATTGTAATCGGGCCAGTTTCTACTTTCAAATGCAACAGGAATTTCTCGAGTTCGCCAATCCGTTCGCGAGGTATCGGAGTTTGAAGCTAAGGAATGATTGAGGAACCATCAGAAATTTCGCCAGTCTGATACACGAAACCAATAACTACTATGGCCTAGGGCAAAAATACACATACCTTTGTAATAGGGCGAGTTTATACTTTCAGATGCAACAGGAATTTCTCGAGCTCGTCCATCCGTTCGCGAGATATGGGAGTTTGAAGTTAAGGAATGGCTGAGAAACCATCAAAATTTGCGCAAGTCTGATACCCGAAACCAATAACTGGAACGGCCTAGGGGAAAAGTACACACACCATTGTAATCGCGCAAGTTTCTACTTTCATATGCAACAGGAATTTCTCGAGTTCGTCAATCCGTTCGCGAGATATGGGAGTTTGAAGTTAAGGAATGCTTGAGAAAACATCACAATTTTCGCAAGTCTGATACTCGAAACCAATAACTACTATGGCCTAGGGCAAAAATACACATACCTTTGTAATCGGACGAGTCTCTGCTTTCAGATGCAACAGGAATTTCTCGAGTTCGTCAATTCGTTCGCGAGATATGGGAGTTTGAAGTTAAGAAATGGTTGAGAAACCATCATAATTTTCGCAATTCTGATGCTAGAAACGAATAACTGGAATGACCTAGGGGAAAAGTACACACACCATTGTAATCGGGCAAGTATCTACTTTCAGAGGCGACAGGAACTTCTCGAGTTCGCCAATCCGTTCGCGAGATATGGGAGTTTGAAGTTAAGGAATGGTTGAGAAACCATCAAAATTTTCGCAAGTCTGATGCTAGAAACGAATAACTGCAATGACCTATGGGAAAAGTACACACACCATTGTTATCGGGCAAGCATCTACTTTCAAATGCTACAGGAATTTCTCGAGTTCGCCAATCCGTTCGCGAGATATGGGAGTTTGAAGTTAAGGAATGGTTGAGAAACCATCAAAATTTTCGCAAGTCTGATGCTAGAAACGAATAACTGGAATGACCTAGGGGAAAAGTACACACACCATTGTAATCGGGCAAGTATCTACTTTCAGAGGCGACAGGATCTTCTCGAGTTCGCCAATCCGTTTGCGAGGTATCGGAGTTTCAAGTTAAAGAATGGTTGAGAAACCATCAAAATTTTCGCAAGTCTGATACTCGACACCAATAACTACAAAGGCTTAGGGTAAAAATACACACACCATTGTAATCGGGCAAGATTCTACTTTCAAACGCAACAGGAATTTCTCTAGTTCGTCAATCCGTTCTCGAGATTTGGGAGTTTGAAGTTAAGGAATGCTTGAGAAACCATCAAAATTTTCGCAAGTCTGATACTCGAAACCAATAACTACAAAGCCCTAGGGGAAAAATACACATACCTTTGTAATCGGGCGAGTTTATACTTTCAGATGCAACAGGAATTTCTCGAGCTCGTCAATCCGTTCGCGAGATATGGGAGTTTTAAATTAAGGAACGGTTGAGAAACCATCAAAATTTTCGCAAGTCTGATACTCGAAACCAATAACTACAAAGGCTTAGGGTAAAAATACACATACCTTTGTAATCGGTCGAGTTTCTAGTTTCAGATGCAACAGGAATTTCTCGAGTTCGTCAATCAGTTCGCGATATATGGGAGTTTGAAGTTAAGGTATGGTAGAGAAACCATCAAAATTTTCGCAATTCTGATGCTAGAAAAGAATAACTGGATTGACCTAGGGGAAAAGTACACACACCATTGTAATCGGTCGACTTTCTACTTTCAGATGCAACAGGAAATAATCGAGTTCGGCAATCCGTTCGCGAGATGTGGGAGTTTGAAATTAAGGAACGGTTGAGAAACCATCACAATTTTCGCAAGTCTGATACACGAAACCAATAACTACTATGGCCTAGGGCAAAAATACACATACCGTTGTAATCGGACGAGTCTCTGCTTTCAGATGCAACAGGAATTTCTCGAGTTCGTCAATCCGTTCGCGAGATATGGGAGTTTGAAATTAAGGAACTGTTGAGAAACCATCAAAGTTTTCGCAAGTCTGATAATCGAAACCAATAACTACAAAGGCATAGGGGAAAAATACACATACCTATGTAAACGGGCGACTTTCTACTTTCAGATGCAAAAGGAATTTCTCGAGATCGTCAATCCGTTCGCGAGATATGGGAGTTTGAATTTAAGGAATGTTTGAAAAACCATCAAAATTTTGGCAATTCCGATGCTTGAAACGAATAACTGGAATGACCTAGGGGAAACGTACACATACCATTGTAATCGGTCGAGTTTCTACTTTCAGGTGCAACAGGAAATAATCGAGTTCGTCAATCCGTTCGCGAGACATGGGAATTTGAAATTAAGGAATGGTTGAGAAACCATCAAAATTTTCGCAAGTCTGATACTCGAAACCAATAACTACTATGGCCTAGGGTAAAAATACACATGCCGTTGTAATCGGGAGAGTTTCTACATCCAGATTCAACCGGAATTTCTCGAGTTCGTCAATCCGTTCGCGAGATGTGGGAGTTTGAAGTTAAGGAATGGTTGAGAAACCATCAAAATTTGCGCAAGTCTGATACCGGAATCCAATAACTGGAACGGCCTAGGGGAAAAGTACACACACCATTGTAATCGGGCAAGTTTCTACTTTCATATGCAACAGGAATTTCTCGAGTTCGTCAATCCGTTCGCGAGATATGGGAGTTTGTAGTTAAGGAATGCTTGAGAAACCATCACAATTTTCGCAAGTCTGATACTCGAAACCAATAACTACTATGGCCTAGGGCAAAAATACACATACCTTTGTAATCGGACGAGTCTCTGCTTTCAGATGCAACAGGAATTTCTCGAGTTCGTCAATTCGTTCGCGAGATATGGGAGTTTGAAGTTAAGAAATGGTTGAGACACCATCAAAATTTTCGCAATTCTGATGCTAGAAAAGAATAACTGGATTGACCTAGGGGAAAAGTACACACACCATTGTAATCGGTCGACTTTCTACTTTCAGATGCAACAGGAAATAATCGAGTTCGGCAATCCGTTCGCGAGATGTGGGAGTTTGAAATTAAGGAACGGTTGAGAAACCATCACAATTTTCGCAAGTCTGATACACGAAACCAATAACTACTATGGCCTAGGGCAAAAATACACATACCGTTGTAATCGGACGAGTCTCTGCTTTCAGATGCAACAGGAATTTCTCGAGTTCGTCAATCCGTTCGCGAGATATGGGAGTTTGAAATTAAGGAACTGTTGAGAAACCATCAAAGTTTTCGCAAGTCTGATAATCGAAACCAATAACTACAAAGGCATAGGGGAAAAATACACATACCTATGTAAACGGGCGACTTTCTACTTTCAGATGCAAAAGGAATTTCTCGAGATCGTCAATCCGTTCGCGAGATATGGGAGTTTGAATTTAAGGAATGTTTGAAAAACAATCAAAATTTTGGCAATTCCGATGCTTGAAACGAATAACTGGAATGACCTAGGGGAAACGTACACATACCATTGTAATCGGTCGAGTTTCTACTTTCAGGTGCAACAGGAAATAATCGAGTTCGTCAATCCGTTCGCGAGACATGGGAATTTGAAATTAAGGAATGGTTGAGAAACCATCAAAATTTTCGCAAGTCTGATACTCGAAACCAATAACTACTATGGCCTAGGGTAAAAATACACATGCCGTTGTAATCGGGAGAGTTTCTACATCCAGATTCAACCGGAATTTCTCGAGTTCGTCAATCCGTTCGCGAGATGTGGGAGTTTGAAGTTAAGGAATGGTTGAGAAACCATCAAAATTTGCGCAAGTCTGATACCGGAATCCAATAACTGGAACGGCCTAGGGGAAAAGTACACACACCATTGTAATCGGGCAAGTTTCTACTTTCATATGCAACAGGAATTTCTCGAGTTCGTCAATCCGTTCGCGAGATATGGGAGTTTGTAGTTAAGGAATGCTTGAGAAACCATCACAATTTTCGCAAGTCTGATACTCGAAACCAATAACTACTATGGCCTAGGGCAAAAATACACATACCTTTGTAATCGGACGAGTCTCTGCTTTCAGATGCAACAGGAATTTCTCGAGTTCGTCAATTCGTTCGCGAGATATGGGAGTTTGAAGTTAAGAAATGGTTGAGAAACCATCATAATTTTCGCAATTCTGATGCTAGAAACGAATAACTGGAATGACCTAGGGGAAAAGTACACACACCATTGTAATCGGGCAAGTATCTACTTTCAGAGGCGACAGGAACTTCTCGAGTTCGCCAATCCGTTCGCGAGATATGGGAGTTTGAAGTTAAGGAATGGTTGAGAAACCATCAAAATTTTCGCAAGTCTGATACTCGAAACCAATAACTACCATTGCCTAGGGGAAAAATGCACATACCTTTGTAATCGGGCGAGTTTCTGCTTTCAGATGCAATAGGAATTTCTCGAGTTCGTCAATCCGTTCGCGAGATATGGGAGTTTAAAGTTAAGGAATGGTTGAGAAACCATCAAAATTTTCGCAAGTCTGATGCTAGAAACGAATAACTGGAATGAACTAGGGGAAAAGTACACACACCATTGTAATCGGGCAAGTATCTACTTTCAGAGGCGACAGGATCTTCTCGAGTTCGCCAATCCGTTCGCGAGGTATCAGAGTTTCAAGTTAAAGAATGGTTGAGAAACCATCAAAATTTTCGCAAGTCTGATACTCGACACCAATAACTACAAAGGCTTAGGGTAAAAATACACACACCATTGTAATCGGGCAATATTCTACTTTCAAACGCAAGAGGAATTTCTCGAGCTCGTCGATCCGTTCGCGAGATATGGGAGTTTGAAGTTAAGGAATGGTTGAGAGACCATCACAATTTTCGCAAGTCTGATACTTGAAACCAATAACTACTATGGCCTAGGGCAAAAATACACATACCTTTGTAACCGGGCGAGTTTATACTTTCAGATGCAACAGGAATTTCTCGAGTTCGTCAATCCGTTCGCGAGATATGGGAGTTTGAAGTTAAGGAATGGTTGAGAAACCATCAATATTTTCGCAAGTCTGATACTCGAAACCAATAACAACTATGGCCTAGGGCAAAAATACACATACCGTTGTAATCGGACGAGTTTCTGGTTTCAGATGCAACAGGAAATAATCCAGTTCGTCAATCCGTTCGCGAGACATGGGAGTTTGAAGTTAAGTAATGGTTGAGAAACCATCAAAATTTTCGCAATTCTGATACTAGAAACGAATAACTGGAATGAACTAGGGGAAAAGTACACATACCGTTGTAATCGGACGAGTTTCTGGTTTCAGATGCAACAGGAAATAATCCAGTTCGTCAATCCGTTCACGAGATATGGGCGTTTGAAGTTAAGGAACGGTTGAGAAACCATCCAAATTTTCGCAAGTCTGATAATCGAAACCAATAACTGGAATGGCCTATGGGAAAAGTACACACACCAATGTAATCGGGCGAGTTTCTACTTTCAGATACAACAGGAATTTCTCGAGTTCGTCATTCCGTTCGCGAGATTTGAGTGTTTGAAGGTAAGGAATGGTTGAGAAACCATTAAAATTTACGCTGGTCTGTTACTCGAAACCAATAACTGGAATGGCCTAGGGCAAAATTACACATACCTTTGTAATCGGGAGAGTTTCTGCCTTCAGGTGCAACAGGAATTTCTCGAGTTCGTCAACCCGTTCGCGAGATATGGGAGTTTGAAGTTAAGGAATGGTTGAGAAACCATCAAAATTTTCGCAAGTCTGATACTCGAAACCAATAACTACAATGGCCTAGGGGAAAAATACACATAGCGTTGTAATCGGGAGAGTTTCTATTTTCAGATGCAACAGAAATTTTTCGGATTCGTCAATCCGTTCGCGATATATGGGAGTTTGGAGTTAAGGAATGGTTGAGGAACCATAATAATTTTCGCAAGTCTGATACTCGAAACCAATAACTACTATGGCCTAGGGCAAAAATGCACATACCGTTGTAATCGGACGAGTTTCTACTTTCGGATGTAAGAGCAATTTCCCGAGTTCGTCAATCCGTTCGCGAGATATGGGAGTTTGAAGTTAAGGAATGGTTGAGAAACCACCAAAATTTTCGCAAGTCTGTTACTCGAAACCAATAACAGGAATGGCCTAGGGGAAAAGTACTCACACCATTGTAATCGGGCGAGTTTCTACTTTCAGATACAACAGGAATTTCTCGAGTTCGTCATTCCGTTCGCGAAATATGGGAGTTTGAAGTTAAGGAATTGTTGGGAAACCATCAAAATTATCGCAAGTCTGTTACTCGAAACCAATAGCAGGAATGGCCTAGGGGAAAAGTACACACACCATTGTAATCGGGCGAGTTTCTACTTTCAGATACAACAGGAATTTCTCGAGTTCGTCATTCCGTTCGCGAAATATGGGAGTTTGAAGTTAAGGAATTGTTGAGAAACCATCACAATGTTCGCAAGTCTGATACTCGAAACCAATAACTACTATGGCCTAGGGCAAAAATACACATGCCGTTGTAATCGGGAGAGTTTCTTCTTCCAGACGCAACCGGAATTTCTCGTGTTCGTCAATTCGTTCGCGAGATATGGGAGTTTGAAGTTAAGGAATGATTGAGAAACAATCACAATTTTCGCAAGTCTCATACTCGAAACCAATAACTACTGTGGCCTCGGGGAAAAACACACATACCTATGTAGTTGGGCGAGTTTCTACTTTCAGATGCAACAGGAACTTCTCGAGTTCGTCGATCCGTTCACGAGATATGGGAATTTGAAGTTAAGGAATGCTTGAGAAACCATCAAAATTTTCGCAAGTCTGATACTCGAAACCAATAACTACTATGGCCTAGGGCAAAAATACACATACCGTTGTAATCGGACGAGTTTCTGCTTTCAGATGCAAGAGGAATTCCTCGAGTTCGTCAATCCGTTCGCGAGATATGGGAGCTTGAAATTAAGGAACGGTTGAGAAACCATCAAAATTTTCGCAAGTCTGGTAATCGAAACCAATAACTGGAATGGCCAATAGGAAAAGTACACACACCATTGTAATGGGGCGAGTTTCTACTTTCAGATGCAACAGGAATTTCTCGAGTTCGTCAATCCGTTCGGGAGATATGGGAGTTTGAAGTTAAGGAATGGTCGGGAAACCATCAAAATTATCGCAAGTCTGTTACTCGAAACCAATAACAGGAATGGCCTAGGGGAAAAGTACACACACCATTGTAATCGGGCGAGTTTCTACTTTCAGATACAACAGGAATTTCTCGAGTTCGTCATTCCGTTCGCGAAATATGGGAGTTTGAAGTTAAGGAATTGTTGAGAAACCATCACAATGTTCGCAAGTCTGATACTCGAAACCAATAACTACTATGGCCTAGGGCAAAAATACACATGCCGTTGTAATCGGGTAAGTTTCTTCTTCCAGATGCAACCGGAATTTCTCGGGCTCGTCAATCCGTTCGCGAGATATGGGAGTTTGAAGTTAAGTACGGTTGAGAAACCATCAAAATTTTCGCAAGTCTGATACTCGAAACCGATAACTACAAAGGCTTAGGGGAAAAATACACATACCGTTGTAATTGGGCGAGTTTCTACTTTCAGATGCAACAGGAAATAATCCAGTTCGTCAATCCGTTCACGAGATATGGGAGTTTGAAGTTAAGGAATGCTTGAGAAACCATCAAAATTTTCGCAAGTCTGATACTCGAAACCAATAACTACTATGACCTAGGGCAAAAATACACATACCTTTGTAATCGGACGAGTTTCTGCTTTCAGATGCAAGAGGAATTCCTCGAGTTCGTCAATCCGTTCGCGAGATATGGGAGTTTGAAGTTAAGGAATGCTTGAGAAACCATCAAAATTTTCGCAAGTCTGATACTCGAAACCATTAACTACTATGGCCTAGGGCAAAAATACACATACCGTTGTAATCGGACGAGTTTCTGCTTTCAGATGCAAGAGGAATTCCTCGAGTTCGTCAATCCGTTCGCGAGATATGGGAGTTTGAAATTAAGGAACGGTTGAGAAACCATCAAAATTTTCACAAGTCTGGTAATCGAAACCAATAACTGGAATGGCCTATGGGAAAAGTACACACACCATTGTAATGGGGCGAGTTTCTACTTTCAGATGCAACAGGAATTTCTCGAGTTCGTCAATCCGTTCGGGAGATATGGGAGTTTGAAGTTAAGGAATGGTTGGGAAACCATCAAAATTATCGCAAGTCTGTTACTCGAAACCAATAACAGGAAAGGCCTAGGGGCAAAGTACACACACCATTGTAATCGGGCGAGTTTCTACTTTCAGATACAACAGGAATTTCTCGAGTTCGTCATTCCGTTCGCGAAATATGGGAGTTTGAAGTTAAGGAATTGTTGAGAAACCATCACAATGTTCGCAAGTCTGATACTCGAAACCAATAACTACTATGGCCTAGGGCAAAAATACACATACCGTTGTAATCGGGCGAGTTTTTGCTTTCAGATGCAATAGGAAATTCTCGAGTTCTTCAATCCGTTCGCGAGATATGGGAGTTTGAAGTTAAGGAATGGTTGAGAGACCATCAATATTTTCGCAAGTCTGATACTCGAAACCAATAACAACTATGGCCTAGGGCAAAAATACACATACCGTTGTAGTCGGACGAGTTTCTGCTTTCAGATGCAAGAGGAATTTCTCGAGTTCGTCATTCCGTTCGCGAGATTTGAGTGTTTGAAGGTAAGGAATGGTTGAGAAACCATCAAAATTTACGCTGGTCTGTTACTCGAAACCAATAACTGGAATGGTCTAGGGCAAAAATACACATACCTTTGTAATCGGGAGAGTTTCTGCCTTCAGGTGCAACAGGAATTTCTCGAGTTCGTCATTCCGTTCGCGAGATTTGGGTGTTTGAAGGTAAGGAATGGTTGAGAAACCATCAAAATTTTCGCAAGTCTGATACTCGAAACCAATAACTACAATGGCCTGGGGGAAAAATACACATAGCGTTGTAATCGGGAGAGTTTCCATTTTCAGATGCAACAATAAATTTCGCGGATTCGTCATCCGTTCGCGAAATATGGGAGTTTGGAGTTAAGGAATGGTTGAGGAACCATAAAAATATTCGCAAGTCTGATACTCGAAACCAATAACTACAAAGGCCTAAGGGAAAAATACACATACCTTTCTAATCGGGCGAGTTTTTGCTTTCAGATGCAATAGGAAATTCTCGAGTTCTTCAATCCGTTCGCGAGATATGGGAGTTTGAAGTTAAGGAATGGTTGAGAGACCATCAATATTTTCGCAAGTCTGATACTCGAAACCAATAACAACTATGGCCTAGGGCAAAAATACACATACCGTTGTAGTCGGACGAGTTTCTACTTTTAGATGCAACAGGAATTTCTCGAGCTCGTCAATCCGTTCGCGAGATATGGGAGTTTGAAATTAAGGAACGGTTGAGAAACCATCAAAATTTTCGCAAGTCTGATACTCGAAACCAATAACTACAAAGGCTTAGGGGAAAAATAAACATACCGTTGTAATCGGGAGAGTTTCTTCTTCCAGATGCAACCGGAATTTCTCGTGTTCGTCAATCCGTTCGCGAGATATGGGAGTTTGAAGTTAAGGAATGATGGAGAAACAATCACAATTTTCGCAAGTCTGATACTCGAAACCAGTAACTACTCTGGCCTAGTGGAAAAATACACATACCTTTGTAATTGGGCGAGTTTCTACTTTCAGATGCAACAGGAATTTCTCGAGTATGTCAATCCGTTCGCGAGATATGGGAGTTTGAAGTTAAGGAATGGTTGAGAAACCAAAAAAATTTTCGCAATTCTGATACTCGAAACCAGTAACTGCTATGGCCTAGGGCAAAAATACACATACCGTTGTAATCGGACGAGTTCCTGGTTTCAGATGCGACAGGAATTTATCGAGTTCGTAAATCCGTTCGCGAGATGTGGGAGTTTGAAATTAAGGAACGGTTGAGAAACCATCAAAATTTTCGCAAGTCTGATACTCGAAACCAATAACTACAATGGCCTGGGGGAAAAATACACATAGCGTTGTAATCGGGAGAGTTTCCATTTTCAGATGCAACAATAAATTTCGCGGATTCGTCATCCGTTCGCGAAATATGGGAGTTTGGAGTTAAGGAATGGTTGAGGAACCATAAAAATATTCGCAAGTCTGATACTCGAAACCAATAACTACAAAGGCCTAAGGGAAAAATACACATACCTTTCTAATCGGGCGAGTTTTTGCTTTCAGATGCAATAGGAAATTCTCGAGTTCTTCAATCCGTTCGCGAGATATGGGAGTTTGAAGTTAAGGAATGGTTGAGAGACCATCAATATTTTCGCAAGTCTGATACTCGAAACCAATAACAACTATGGCCTAGGGCAAAAATACACATACCGTTGTAGTCGGACGAGTTTCTACTTTTAGATGCAACAGGAATTTCTCGAGCTCGTCAATCCGTTCGCGAGATATGGGAGTTTGAAATTAAGGAACGGTTGAGAAACCATCAAAATTTTCGCAAGTCTGATACTCGAAACCAATAACTACAAAGGCTTAGGGGAAAAATAAACATACCGTTGTAATCGGGAGAGTTTCTTCTTCCAGATGCAACCGGAATTTCTCGTGTTCGTCAATCCGTTCGCGAGATATGGGAGTTTGAAGTTAAGGAATGATGGAGAAACAATCACAATTTTCGCAAGTCTGATACTCGAAACCAGTAACTACTCTGGCCTAGTGGAAAAATACACATACCTTTGTAATTGGGCGAGTTTCTACTTTTAGATGCAACAGGAATTTCTCGAGTTCGTCAATCCGTTCGCGAGATATGGGGGTTTGAAGTTAATGAATGGTTGAGAAACCATCAAAATTTTCGCAAGTCTGATACTCGAAACCAATAACTACTAAGGCCTAGGGCAAAAATACACATACCGCTGTAATCGGGCGAGTTTCTGCTTTTAGATGCAACAGGCATTTCTCGAGTTCGTCAATCCGTTCGCGAGATGTGGGAGTTTGAAGTTAAGGAATGGTTGAGAAACCATTAAAATTTTCGCAATTCTGAAGCTAGAAACGAATAACAGGAATGGCCGAGGGGAGAAGTACACATAGCAATGTAATCGGGCGAGTTTCTACTTTCAGATACAACAGGAATTCCTGGATTACGTCAATCCGTTCGCGAGATATGGGAGTTTGAAGTTAAGGAATGGTTGAGAAACCATCAAAATTTCGCTAGTCTGATTCTCGAAACCAATAACTGGAATGGCCTCGGGGAAAAGTACACACACCATTGTAATCGGGCGAGTTTCTACTTTCAGATGCAACAGGAATTTCTCCAGTTCGTCAATCCGTTCGCGAGATACGGGAGTTTGAAGTTAAGGAATGTTTAAGAAACCATCAAAATTTTCGCAAATCTGATACAAGAAATCAATAACTACTATGGCCTAGGACAACAATATACATACCGTTGTAATCGGGCGACTTTCTGCTGTCAGATGCAACAGGAAATTCTCGGGTTCGTCAATCCGTTCGCGAGATATGGGAGTTTGAAGTTAAGGAATGGTTGAGAAACCATCAAAATTTTCCCAAGTCTGATACTCGAAACCAGTAACTGGAATGGCCTAGGGGAAAAGTACATACACCATTGTAATCGGGCGAGCTTCTAGTTTCAGATGCAACAGGAATTTCTCGATTTCGTCAGTCCGTTCGCGAGATATAGGAGTTTCAAGTGAAGGCATGGTTGAGAAACCATCATAGTTTCGCAAGTCTGATACTCGAAACCAATAACTACAATGGCCTAGGGGAAAAATACATATACCGTTGTAATCGGGAGTGTTTCTACTTTCAGGTGCAACCGGCATTTCTCGAGTTCGTCAATCCGTTCGCGAGATATGGGAGTTTGAAGTTAAGAAATTGTTGCGAAACCATCCAAATTTTCGCAAGTCTGATACACGAAACCAATAACTGGAATGGCCTAGTGGAAAAGTACACACACCATTGTAATCGGGCGAGTTTCTAGTTTTAGATGCAACAGGAATTTCTCGATTTCCTCAGTCCGTTCGCGAGATATAGGAGTTTGAAGTTAAGGAATGGTTGAGGAACCATCAAAATTTCGCAAGTCTGATACTCGAAACCAATAACTGGAATGGCCTCGGTGAAAAGTACACACACCATTGTAATCGGGCGAGTTTCTACTTTCAGATGCGTCAGTAATTTCTAAAGTTCGTCAATCCGTTCGCGAAATATCGGAGTTTGGAGTTAAGAGATGGTTGAGAAACCATCAAAATTTTCGCAAGTCTGATACTCGAAACCAATAACTGGAATGGCCTACGGGAAAAGGACACACACCGTTGTAATCGGGCGAGATTCTGCTTTCAGATGCAACAGGAATTTCTCGAGTTCGTCAATCCGTTCGCGAGATATGGGTGTTTGAAGTTAAGGAATAGTTGAGAAACCATCAAAATTTTCGCAAGTCTGATACTAGAAAGCAATAACTGGAATGGCCTCGGGGAAAAGTACACACACCGTTGTAATCGGTGGAGTTTCTACTTTCAGATGCGTCAGGAATTTCTCAAGATCGTCAGTCCGTTCGCGAAATATCGGAGTTTGGAGTTAAGAGATGGTTGAGAAACCATCAAAATTTTCGCAAGTCTGATACTCGAAACCAATAACTATAATGGCTTAGGGGAAAAATACACATGCCATTGTAATCGGGCGAGTTTCAACTTTCAGATGCAACAGGAATTTCTGGAGTTCGTCAATCTGTTCGCGAGGTATGGGAGTTCGAAGTTAAGGAATGGTTGAGAAACCATCAAAATTTACGCAATTCTGATACTCGAAACCAATAACTGGAATGGCCTAGGGGAAAAGTACACACACCATTGTAATGGGGCGAGTTTCTACTTTCAGATGCAACCGGAATTTCTCGAGTTCGTCAATCCGTTGGCGAGATATGGGAGTTTGAAGTTAAGGAATGGTTGAGAATCCATCAAAATTTCGCAAGTCTGATACACGAAACCAATAACTATTATGGCCTAGGGCAGAAATACACATACCGTTGTAATCGGGCGAGTTTCTGCTGTCAGATGCAACAGGAATTTCGCGAGCTCGTCAATCCGATCGCGAGATATGGGAGTTTGAAGTTAAGAGATGGTTGAAAAACCATCAAAATTTTCGCAATTCTGATGCAAGAAACCAATAACTGGAATTGCCGAGACGAAAAGTACACACACCATTGTAATCGGTCGAGTTTCTACTTTCAGATGCAACAGGAATTTGTCGAGTTCGTCAATCCGTTCGCGAGATATGTGAGTTTGAAGTTAAGGAATAGTTGAGAAACCATCAAAATTTTCGCAAGTCTGATACTCGCAACAAATAACTACAATGGCCTAGCGGAAAAATACACATACCGTTGCAATCGGGAGAGTTTCTACTTTCAGATGCAACAGAAATTTTTCGGATTCGTCAATCCGTTCGCGAGATATGGGAGTTCGAAGTTAATGAATGGTTGAGAAACCATCAAAATTTTCGCAAGTCTGATACTCGAAACCAATAACTACTAAGGCCTAGGGCAAAAATACACATACTGCTGTAATCGGGCGAGTTTCTGCTTTTAGATGCAACAGGCATTTCTCGAGTTCGTCAATCCGTTCGCGAGATGTGGGAGTTTGATGTTAAGGAATGGTTGAGAAACCATTAAAATTTTCGCAATTCTGAAGCTAGAAACGAATAACAGGAATGGCCGAGGGGAGAAGTACACATAGCAATGTAATCGGGCGAGATTCTACTTTCAGATACAACAGGAATTCCTCGAGTACGTCAGTCCGTTCCCGAGATATGGGAGTTTGAAGTTAAGGAATGGTTGAGAAACAATCAAAATTTCGCTAGTCTGATTCTCGAAACCAATAACTGGAATGGCCTCGGGGAAAAGTACACACACCATTGTAATCGGGCGAGTTTCTACTTTCAGATGCAACAGGAATTTCTCCAGTTCGTCAATCCGTTCGCGAGATACGGGAGTTTGAAGTTAAGGAATGTTTGAGAAACCATCAAAATTTTCGCAAGTCTGATACAAGAAATCAGTAACTACTATGGCCTAGGACAACAATACACATACCGTTGTAATCGGGCGAGTTTCTGCTGTCAGATGCAACAGGAAATTCTCGGGTTCGTCAATCCGTTCGCGAGATATGGGAGTTTGTAGTTAAGAAATGGTTGCGAAACCATCCAAATTTTCGCAAGTCTGATACACGAAACCAATAACTGGAATGGCCTAGTGGAAAAGTACACACACCATTGTAATCGGGCGAGTTTCTAGTTTCAGATGCAACAGGAATTTCTCGATTTCGTCAGTCCGTTCGCGAGATATAGGAGTTTCAAGTGAAGGCATGGTTGAGAAACCATCATAGTTTCGCAAGTCTGATACTCGAAACCAATAACTACAATGGCCTAGGGGAAAAATACATATACCGTTGTAATCGGGAGTGTTTCTACTTTCAGATGCAACCGGCATTTCTCGAGTTCGTCAATCCGTTCGCGAGATATGGGAGTTTGTAGTTAAGAAATGGTTGCGAAACCATCCAAATTTTCGCAAGTCTGATACACGAAACCAATAACTGGAATGGCCTAGTGGAAAAGTACACACACCATTGTAATCGGGCGAGTTTCTAGTTTTAGATGCAACAGGAATTTCTCGATTTCCTCAGTCCGTTCGCGAGATATAGGAGTTTGAAGTGAAGGAATGGTTGAGGAACCATCAAAATTTCGCAAGTCTGATACTCGAAACCAATAACTGGAATGGCCTCGGTGAAAAGTACACACACCATTGTAATCGGGCGAGTTTCTACTTTCAGATGCGTCAGTAATTTCTAAAGTTCGTCAATCCGTTCGCGAAATATCGGAGTTTGGAGTTAAGAGATGGTTGTGAAACCATCAAAATTTTCGCAAGTCTGATACTCGAAACCAATAACTGGAATGGCCTACGGGAAAAGGACACACACCGTTGTAATCGGGCGAGTTTCTGCTTTCAGATGCAACAGGAATTTCTCGAGTTCGTCAATCCGTTCGCGAGATATGGGTGTTTGAAGTTAAGGAATGGTTGAGAAACCATCAAAATTTTCGCAAGTCTGATACTAGAAAGCAATAACTGGAATGGCCTCGGGGAAAAGTACACACACCATTGTAATCGGTCGAGTTTCTACTTTCAGATGCGTCAGGAATTTCTCAAGTTCGTCAGTCCGTTCGCGAAATATCGGAGTTTGGAGTTAAGAGATGGTTGAGAAACCATCAAAATTTTCGCAAGTCTGATACTCGAAACCAATAACTACTATGGCCTAGGGCAAAAATACACATACCGTTGTAATCGGGCGGGTTTCTACTTTCAGATGCAACAGAAATTTCTCGAGTTCGTCAATCCGTTCGCGAGACATGGGAGTTTGAAGTTAAGGAATGGTTGAGAAACCATCAAAATTTTCGCAAGTCTGATACTCGAAACCAATAACTATAATGGCTTAGGGGAAAACTACACATACCATTGTAATCGGGCGAGTTTCAACTTTCAGATGCAACAAGAATTTCTGAAGTTCGTCAATCCGTTCGCGAGATATGGGAGAATATTTATAATTTCTATTATAAATCATTTGATCTATAGTTAAATTTGACACTAATACTCTAAATACATATTTAGTGAATTTTTTAGTTTCTTTAGCCTCCAGAAGAATTTTATTTATACTATTTACTATATATAATAATTTACGCAGAATTGGAAATGAATCTAATTATTTATTTATAATAATAATTTTTTTTTCACTTATCTTAAAAATTGGGACGTACTCTTTAAATGTTCGATTCATTTCTTTAATTTATTCATTAAATTGAATTAATCTATTCTTTATAATAACTTTAATAAAATTAATCCCTATAATTATTATAGAACTCCCATTAAAATTTAATAATGAAATTTCTTTTATTTGCCTAATTAATGTAATTATTGCCCCTATCATTTGCTTAAATAAAAAATCAATCAAAATAATTATAGGGTATTCATCTGTTATACAAACATCTATTATAGTTATGTTATTAATAATTAACAAAGATACATTTTTAACATATTTCATTTTATATTCAATAATTTCTTCAAATTTAATTTTTATATTTAAAATAATAAAGATTAATTCTTCTTCCTAATTTAATATATTAACCTCTAATAAAAGAAAAATTATTTTATACTCAATAATTATTATGTACACAAATTTCCCACGTATAGCTCTCTTTATACTGAAATGAATCATCCTAGAAACATTAATAAATTCAAGAATAAAATTTATACTTTTAATAATTGTATATCTTTTTATAAGATTAATTACGTCATGAAATTATTTAAATATATCCTTCTTATATTTTTTCCCTTCAATTAAATAAAATATATATAATTAAATTAACCTTAATTTTCTAAACTATTATCTATTTATAACTTTTTTAATATTTATATTTATATTTATGATCTACTGGTTATATTAATTTTTAGCATAATTAATATATGTATTCAACAAATCACAAAAATTTTGGGATATTATATTTCATATCAGCTATATGATCTGGTATAATTGGTTCTTCTTTAAGGATACTAATTCGAATAGAATTAAATAAGCCAGGAACTTGAATTAATATCGACCAAATTTATAACTCAATTGTAACATCACATGCCATTGTAATAATTTTTTTTATAGTTTTACCATTTATAATCGGAGGATTCGGAAACTGAATAATTCCCTTAATAATTGGATCCCCTGATACAGCATTTCCCCGAATAAATAATATAAGATTGTGACTAATCACCCCTTCATTATTACTTTTAATTCTTACAACACTATTATTCCCAGGCTCGGGAACTGGATGAACAATCTACCCTCCTTTGTCATCAAATCTTTATCACCCATCTTCATCTATAGACTTAACAATTATTTCTTTGCATATTGCAGGTATCTCTTCAATTATAGGATCAATTAATTTTATTGTTACAGTTCTTAAAATAAAAAATAATGCTTTAAAATTCGATCAAATATCCTTATTTGCTTGGTCAGTATTAATTACTACAATTTTGCTTCTTCTCTCACTACCTGTATTAGCCGGAGCTATTACTATGTTATTAACAGACCGAAATTTAAATACTTCCTTCTTTGATCCTACTGGGGGAGGGGACCCAATTTTATTTCAACATTTATTTTGATTTTTTGAGCATCCTGAAGTCTATATTTTAATTTTGCCCGGGTTTGGATTAATCTCCCATATCATTTTCAATGAAAGAGGGAAAAAGGGAACCTAGGGATAGTTTATGCAATACTCGGAATTGGATTTCTAGGATTTATTGTGTGAGCACATCACATATTCACAGTAGGCTTAGATGTAGACACACGAGCTTATTTCACTTCGGCAACTATAATCATTGCAATTCCCACAGGAATCAAAGTATTTAGATGACTAGCTACGTACTACGGGTCAAAACTTATTATTAATCCTTCTATTATTTGATAATTTGGCTTTATTTTTTTATTTACAATAGGAGGATTAACAGGAATTATATTATCAAACTCATCTATTGATATTATACTACATGATACATACTATGTTGTCTCTCATTTCCACTATGTACTGTCAATAGGAGCAGTATTTTCTATTATTGCTTCATTAATTCATTGATTCCCTTTATTCACAGGATTTACCCTAAATCAATTTTATCTTAAAACTCAATTTTATATAATATTTATTGGGGTAAATATAACTTTTTTCCTTCAGCATTTTTTCGGAATGATAGGAATACCTCGACGTTATTCAGATTACCCGGATTCCTACTACTGTGAAAATTTATTATCATCTATTGGCTCAATAATTTCATTCAAAAGAATAATTTTACTCTTGTTTATTATATTGGAGAGATTTATAACTAAACGTCTAGCTATATTTAAATTTAATCAATCATCACTAGAATGACCCCAAAACTTTTCCCCAAAAGACCACTCATTCCTCTCTATTCCTCTAATTATTAAAAACAAATCTTAATATGGCAGATTAGTGCATGAATTTAAGATTCATTTATAAAATTTAATATTTTTATTAAAAATGTCCCATTGAAAAATAATTAATTTCCAAGACCCCAATTCGCCATATGCCGATAATTTAAATCTTTTTCACAACTTCACAATAATTAAAATAATTATAATCTCTTCATTAACTCTAATAATTATATTAGATATTTTTACTAATAAATTTATCAATCGATTTTTACTTAAAAATCATCATATTGAAATTGTATGAACTTTACTCCCAATAATAATTTTAGGAGTAATTGCACTTCCTTCTTTAAAAACCCTATATTTTATTGATGAACTATGAATACCCGTATACTTAACAATCAAATCAATTGGGCACCAATGATATTGATCCTATGAATACCCAGAATTTAATAATTTAAATTTTGACTCCTATATAGATAAAGATTTAAATAATATTTACATTTTTCGTCTCCTAGACGTAGATAATCGAATAATTATTCCATCTAATACACTAATTCGAATATTAACAACATCAAACGACGTAATTCACTCTTGAACTGTTCCGTCTTTAGGCTTAAAAATAGACTCAGTACCAGGGCGAATTAACCAAATAAATTTAATTACTAATCGACCTGGAGTATTTTTCGGACAATGTTCTGAAATCTGCGGAGCTAATCACAGATTTATGCCAATTGTTGTGGAAAGAACTAATTATTCAAACTTTATTAATTGAATTAACAACCAAAATTAAATTTTAACCTACTCATATAATATTTAATTAAATCAAATCATTAGATGTCTGACAAAAGAATTGATTTTTTAAACCAAATTATAGTAATAAATTACTTCACTTTTCATTTTAAAACTTTAAGAATCATCTCTTTACATCGAAGCTCGATCAAAATTAATTTCTATAAGTTCTTAATCATTTGTAATGCATCAATAAGATGAACATTGTTCGATTAATATTGGGAACATGCATGAATGTTAGTAAAACTCGCGGAAATGAATAAACATTCACCGAAACTATTCGCCTTCGCACATTTTGCAATATCTTGATGTTTATTTATCATAATTATTAACAATTGTCGTAGTACCATAGTTTAAATAATTATTAACAATGCCCTAGTATAAATAAAGGCTTAAAATATCATTTCATCGAAATATTCATTGCTCGCGATGGAATTTTTCGTTGAGATCAAACTGACATTCTCAAGGTTACACGTATCGATGACCGATTCACAAGCGTCCATCGCTATGATTGTTGCATCTAGAAAAGCGATTAATTGAATTTCAGCGCTTTTAAATAAAAAATGCAACTACTACGCGTATTGTGTAAATTATAAGAATTAAGCAAATGTTAAATTGATGTATTTAACAAACAATTGTTACTTTCCCTGCTATAAAACTTTACGAAACACGTTTTACTTTGAATCTCGATCCAAATTAATTTCTATGAGGTACTTAATCATTTTCAATGCATAAATAGGATGCACATTGTTCGATTAAAATTGGGAACATACATAAATGTTAGTAACAATGGCGGAAATGAACAAACATTCACCGAAACCGTTCGCCTTCGCAGATTTCGCAATATCTTGACGTTTATTTATCATAATAATTAACAACCGTCGTTGGACCGTAGATTAAACAATTTTTCACAATGTTCCGGTATAAATAATGGCTATAAAGCCATCAATTTCTTGAAGTATTTGGTTAGATCGAACAAATACAATCGAAGAAACCGTGCGATAAAATAAATGAATATTTCGCTACATATCGGAATTATAGTTTGTATGTATGCAAATATATTCTGAACCCGCAATTACAAATCCCTGTAACGTGGTAATTACATGGGTTGCCATCTATTGGAGAAAGGGTTAAACTACACTTAAGGGGTGAAAACACCTGGCGGAGAAACGCTCAAGTTTGTCGAGGAATTGTTGTAATTTCCACAAATAGATGGCGCGACAAGTACAATTTACCGACATTAGAGATAAGTATTTCCATTTGTATGATATTCCCTACCGTGCGATAAAATAAATAAATACTTTTGTACAAACTTTTGTATGTTTCATCTTTCGAATAAATGTAAAATTAAACCTACCACGGTAAATTTTATTCTTGAATTTATTAATGTTTCTAGGACGATTTATTTCAGTATAAAGAGTGCTATATGTGGGAAATTTGTGTACATAATAATTATTGAGTATAAAATAATTTTTCTTCTATTAGACGTTAATATATTAAATAAGGAAGAAGAGTTAATCTTTATTATTTTAAATATAAAAATTAAAATTAAATAAATTATTGAATATAAAATGAAATATGTTAAAAATGTATTATTGTTAATTATTAATAAAATAACTATAATAGATGTTTGTATAACAGATGAATATCCTATAATTATTATGATTGATCTTTTTGTTTAAGCAAATGATAGGGGCAATAATTACATTAATTAGGCAAATAAAATAAATTTCATTACTGAATTTTGATATGAGTTCTATAATAATTATAGGGATTAATTTGATTAAAGTTATTATAAAGAATAGATTAATTCAATTTAATGAATAAATTAAAGAAATGAATCGAACATTTAAAGAGTACATCCCAATTTTTAAGATAAGGGAAAAAAAAATAATTATTATAAATAAATAATTAGATTTATTTCCGATTGTGTGTAAATTATTATATATAGAAAATAGTATAAATAAAATTCTTCTGGAGGCTAAAGAGACTAAAAAATATATTAAATATGTATTTAGAGTATTAGTGTCTAATTTAACTACAGATCAAACGATTTATAATAGAAATTATAAATATTATAATCATATAATCGAAACGGAGAAACGGAGAAACGGAGAAACGATGAAACGAAGGAAGAAACGGAGAAACGAAGAAAGAAACGGAGAAATGAAGAAAGAAACGAAGAAACGATGAAAGAAACGGAGAAACGAAGAAAGAAACGGAGTAACGAAGAAAGAATCGAAGAAACGAAGAAAAAAACTGAGAAACGAAGAAAGAAACGGAGAAACGAAGAAAGAAACGGAGAAACGAAGAAACAAACGGAGTAACGAAGAAAGAAACGAAGAAACGAAGAAAGAAACGGAGAACCGGAGAAATAAATGGAGAAACGAAGAAATAGACCGAGAAACGAAGAAACAAACGGAGAAACGAAGAAAGAAACGGAGAAACAAAGAAAGAAACGGAGAAACGAAGAAAGAAACGGAGTAACGAAGAAAGAATCGAAGAAACGAAGAAAAAAACTGAGAATCGAAGAAAGAAACAGAGAATCGGAGAAATAAATGGAGAAACGACGAAATAAGCCGAGAAACGGAGAGAGAAACGGAGAAACGAACAAAGAAACGGAGAAACGAAGAAAGAAACGAAGAAAGAAACGAAGCAACGAAGAAAGAAACGGAGAATCGGAGAAATAAATGGAGAAACGAAAGAATAAACCGAGAAACGGAGGGAGTAATGCAGAAACGAAGGAAGAAACGGAGAAACGAAGAAAGAAACGGAGAAACGAAGAAAGAAACGAAGAAACGAAGAAAGAAACGGAGAAACGAAGAAAGAAACGGAGCAACGAAGAAAGAAACGGAGAAACGAAGAAAGAAACGAAGAAACGAAGAAAGAAACGGAGAAACGAAGAAAGAAACGGAGCAACGAAGAAAGAAACGGAGAAACGAAGAAAGAAACGAAGAAACGAAGAAAGAAACGGAGAAACGAAGAAAGAAACGGAGCAACGAAGAAAGAAACGGAGAAACGAAGAAAGAAACGGAGAAACGAAGAAACAAACGGAGTAACGAAGAAAGAAACGAAGAAACGAAGAAAGAAACGGAGAACCGGAGAAATAAATGGAGAAACGAAGAAATAGACCGAGAAACGAAGAAACAAACGGAGAAACGAAGAAAGAATTGGAGAAACGAACAAAGAAACGGAGAATCGAAAAAAGAAACGGAGAAACGAAGAATGAAACGGAGAAACGGAGAAATAAATGGAGAAACGAAGAAAGAGACGTAGAAACGAAGAAAGAAACGGAGAAACGAGGAAAGAGACGGAGAAGCGAAGAAAGAAACGGAGGAACGAAGAAATAAACGGAGAATCGAAGAAACAAACGGAGAAACGAAGAAAGAAACGGAGAAACGAAGAAAGAAACGGAGAAACGGAGAAATAAATGGAGAAACGAAGAAATAAACGGAGAAACGAAGAATGAAACGGAGAAACGAAAAAAGATACGGAGGAACGAAGAAAGAAACGGAGAAACGGAGAAATAAATGGAGAAACGAAGAAATAAACGGAGAAACGAAGAACGAAACGGAGAAACGAAGAAAGAAACGGAGAAACGAACAAAGAAACGGAGAAACGAAGAAAGAAACGGAGAAACTAAGAAAGAAACGGAGAAACGAAGAAAGAAACGAAGAAACGAAGAAAGAAACGGAGATACGAAGACAGAAACGGAGAACCGAACAAAGAAACGGAGAAGCGGAGAAAGAAACGGAGAAACGAAGAAAGAAACGGAGAAACGAACAAAGAACCGCAGAAACGAAGAATGAAACGGAGAAACGAAGAAATATACGGAGAAATGAAGAAACGAACGGAGAAACAAAGAAAGAAACGGAGAAACCAACAAAGAAACGGAGAAACGAAGGATGAAACGGAGAAACGAAGAAAGAAACGGAGAAATAAATGGAGAAACGAAGAAATAATCGTAGAAACGAAGAAAGAAACGGAGAAAGGAGGAAAGAAACGGAGAAACGAAGATAGAAACGGAGTAACGAAGAAAGAAACGATGAAATGCAGAAAGAAACGGAGAAACGAACAAAGAAACGGAGAAACGAACAAAGAAACGGAGAAACGAAGAGAGAAACGGAGTATCAAAGAGAGAAACGCTGAAACGAAGAAAGAAACGGAGAAACGAAGAAAGAAACGGAGAAACGAACAAAGAAACGCAGAAACGAAGAATGAAACGGAGAAACGAAGAAATATACGGAGAAATGAAGAAACGAACGGAGAAACAAAGAAAGAAACGGAGAAACCAACAAAGAAACGGAGAAACGAAGAAAGAAAAGAAGAAACGAACAAAGAAACGGAGAAACGAACAATGAAACGGAGAAACGAACAAAGAAACCGAGAAACGGAGAAATAAATAGAGAAACGAAGAAATAAACGGAGAAACGAAGAAAGAAACGGAGAAACGAAGGAAGAAACGGAGAAACGAAGAAGGAAACGGAGAAATGAAGAAAGAAACGGAGAATCGAAGAAAGAAACGGAGAAATAATTGGAGAAACGAAGAAATAAACCGAGAAACGGGAAAAGAAACGGAGAAACGAAGAAGGAAACGGAGAAACGGAGAAATAAATGGAGAAACGAAGAAATAAACGGAGAAACGATGAAAGAAACGGAGAAACGAAGAAAGAAACGGAGAAACGAAGAAAGAAAGGGAGAAACGAAGAAAGAAACGGAGAAACGAAGAAAGAAACGGAGCACCGAAGAAAGAAACGCAGAAACGAAGAAAGAAACGGAGAAACGAACAAAGAAACGGAGAAACGAAAAAAGAAACGGGGAAATAAATGGAGAAAAGAAGAAATAAATGGAGAAGTGAACAAGGAAACGGAGAAACGGAGAAAGAAACGGAGAAACGAAGAAAGAAACTCAGAAACGAAGAATGAAACGGAGAAACGAAGAAATATACGGAGAAATGAAGAAACGAACGGAGAAACAAAGAAAGAAACGGAGAAACCAACAAAGAAACGGAGAAACGAAGGATGAAACGGAGAAACGAAGAAAGAAACGGAGAAATAAATGGAGAAACGAAGAAATAATCGTAGAAACGAAGAAAGAAACGGAGAAAGGAGGAAAGAAACGGAGAAACGAAGATAGAAACGGGGTAACGAAGAAAGAAACGATGAAATGCAGAAAGAAACGGAGAAACGAACAAAGAAACGGAGAAACGAACAAAGAAACGGAGAAACGAAGAAAGAAACGGAGTAACAAAGAGAGAAACGATGAAACGAAGAAAGAAACGGAGATACGAAGAAAGAAACGGAGAAACGAACAAAGAAACGGAGAAACGGAGAAAGAAACGGAGAAACGAAGAAAGAAACGGAGAAACGAACAAAGAAACGCAGAAACGAAGAATGAAACGGAGAAACGAAGAAATATACGGAGAAATGAAGAAACGAACGGAGAAACAAGGAAAGAAATGGAGAAACCAACAAAGAAACGGAGAAACGAAGAAAGAAAAGAAGAAACGAACAAAGAAACGGAGAAACGAACAATGAAACGGAGAAACGAACAAAGAAACCGAGAAACGGAGAAATAAATAGAGAAACGAAGAAATAAACGGAGAAACGAAGAAAGAAACGGAGAAACGAAGAAAGAAACGGAGAAACGAAGAAGGAAACGGAGAAATGAAGAAAGAAACGGAGAATCGAAGAAAGAAACGGAGAAATAATTGGAGAAACCAAGAAATAAACCGAGAAACGGGAAAAGAAACGGAGAAACGAAGAAGGAAACCGAGAAACGGAGAAATAAATGGAGAAACGAAGAAATAAACGGAGAAACGAAGAAAGAAACGGAGAAACGAAGAAAGAAACGGAGAAACGAAGAAAGAAAGGGAGAAACGAAGAAAGAAACGGAGGAACGAAGAAAGAAACGGAGCACCGAGGAAAGAAACGCAGAAACGAAGAAAGAAACGGAGAAACGAAGTCAGAAACGGAGAAACGAACAAAGAAACGGAGAAACGAACAAAGAAACCGAGAAACGAAAAAAGAAACGGGGAAATAAATGGAGAAAAGAAGAAATAAATGGAGAAGTGAACAAGGAAACGGAGAAACGGAGAAAGAAACGGAGAAACGAAGAAAGAAACGAAGCAACGAAGAAAGAAACGGAGAATCGGAGAAATAAATGGAGAAACGAAGGAATAAACCGAGAAACGGAGGGAGTAATGCAGAAACGAACAAAGAAACGGAGAAACGAACAAAGAAATGGAGAAACGAACAAAGAAAGGGAGAAACGAACAAAGAAACGGAGAAACGAAGAAAGAAAAGAAGAAACGAACAAAGAAACGGAGAAACGAACAAAGAAACGGAGAAACGAAGAAAGAAACCGAGAAACGGAGAAATATATAGAGAAACGAAGAAATAAAGGGAGAAACGAAGAAAGAAACGGAGAAACGAAGAAAGACACGGAGAAATGAAGAAAGAAACGGAGAAATAATTGGAGAAACGAAGAAATAAACCGAGAAACGGGAAAAGAAACGGAGAAACGAACAAAGAAGCGGAGAAACGAAGAAAGAAACGCAGATACGAAGAAAGAAATGGAGGAACGGAGAAATAAATGGAGAAACGAAGAAAGAAACGGAGAAACGAAGAAAGAAACGGAGAAATGAAGAAAGTAACGGAGAAACGAAGAAAGAAACGGAGAAACGAAGAAAGAAACGGAGAAAGGAAGAAAGAAACGGAGAAATAATTGGAGAAACGAAGAAATAAACCGAGAAACGTGAAAAGAAACGGAGAAACGAAGAAATAAACCGAGAAACGGGAAAAGAAACGGAGAAACGAACAAAGAAACGGAGAAACGAAGAAGGAAACGGAGAAACGGAGAAATAAATGGAGAAACGAAGAAATAAACGGAGAAACGAAGAAAGAAACGAAGAAACGAAGAAAGAAACGGAGAAGCGAACAAAGAAACGGAGAAACGAAGATAGAAACGGAGAAACGAACAATGAAACGCAGAAACGAAGAATGAAACGGAGAAACGAAGAAATGAACGGAGAAATGAAGAAAGAAACGGAGAAACAAAGAAAGAAACGGAGAAACGAACAAATAAACGGAGGAACGAAGAAAGAAACGGAGAAACGAAGAAAGAAAAGAAGAAACGAACAAAGAAATAGAGAAACGAACAATGAAACGGAGAAACGAACAAAGAAACCGAGAAACGGAGAAATAAATAGAGAAACGAAGAAATAAACGGAGAAACGAAGAAAGAAACGGAGAAACGAAGAAAGAAACGGAGAAACGAAGAAGGAAACGGAGAAATGAAGGAAGAAACGGAGAATCGAAGAAAGAAACGGAGAAACGGAGAAACGAAGAAATAAACCGAGAAACGGAGAAAGAAACGCATAAACGAACAAAGAAGCGGAGAAAAGAAGAAAGAATCGTAGACACGAACAAAGAAACGGAGAAGCGAACAAAGAAACGGAGATACGAAGAAAGAAACGGAGGAACGGAGAAATAAATGGAGAAACGAAGAAAGAAACGGAGAAACGAAGAAAGAAACGGAGAAACGAAGAAAGTAACGGAGAAACGAAGAAAGAAACGGAGAAACGGAGAAATAAATGGAGAAACGAAGAAATAAACGGAGAAACGAAGAAAGAAACGGAGAAACGAAGAAAGAGACGGAGAACCGAAGAAAGAAACGGAGTAACGAACAAAGAAACCGTGAAACGGAGAAATAAATAGAGAAACGAAGAAATAAACGGAGAAACGAAGAAAGAAACGGAGAAACGAAGAAAGAAACGGAGAAACGAAGAAGGAAACGGAGAAATGAAGAAAGAAACGGAGAATCGAAGAAAGAAACGGAGAAACGAAGAAAGAAACGGAGAAACGAAGAAAGAAACGGAGAAATAATTGGAGAAACGAAGAAATAAACCGAGAAACGGGAAAAGAAACGGAGAAACGAACAAAGAAACGGAGAAACGAAGAAAGAAACGGAGAAACGGAGAAATAAATGGAGAAACGAAGAAATAAACGGAGAAACGAAGAAAGAAACGAAGAAACGAAGAAAGAAACGGAGAAGCGAACAAAGAAACGGAGAAACGAAGATAGAAACGGAGAATCGAACAATGAAACGCAGAAACGAAGAATGAAATGGAGAAACGAAGAAATGAACGGAGAAATGAAGAAAGAAACGGAGAAACAAAGAATGAAACGGAGAAACGAACAAAGAAACGGAGGAACGAAGAAAGAAACGGAGAAACGAAGAAAGAAAAGAAGAAACGAACAAAGAAACGGAGAAACGAACAATGAAACGGAGAAACGAACAAAGAAAGCGAGAAACGGAGAAATAAATAGAGAAACGAAGAAATAAACGGAGAAACGAAGAAAGAAACGGAGAAACGAAGAAAGAAACGGAGAAACGAAGAAGGAAACGGAGAAATGAAGAAAGAAACGGAGAATCGAAGAAAGAAACTGAGAAACGAAGAAAGAAAGGGAGAAACGAAGAAAGAAACGGAGAAACGAATAAAGAAACGGAGAAATAATAGCAGAAACGAAGAAATAAACCGAGAAACGGGAAAAGAAACGGAGAAACGAACAAAGAAACGGAGAAACGAAGAAAGAAACGGAGAAACGGAGAAATAAATGGAGAAACGAAGAAATAAACGGAGAAACGAAGAAAGAAACGGAGAAACGAAGAAAGAAACGAAGAAACGAAGAAAGAAAGGGAGAAACGAAGAAAGAAACGGAGAAACGAAGAAAGAAAAGAAGAAACGAACAAAGAAACGGAGAAACGAACAATGAAACGGAGAAACGAACAAAGAAACCGAGAAACGGAGAAATAAATAGAGAAACGAAGAAATAAACGGAGAAACGAAGAAAGAAACGGAGAAACGAAGAAAGAAACGGAGAAACGAAGAAGGAAACGGAGAAATGAAGAAAGAAACGGAGAATCGAAGAAAGAAACGGAGAAACGAAGAAAGAAACGGAGAAACGAAGAAAGAAACGGAGAAACGAAGAAAGAAAGGGAGAAACGAAGAAAGAAACGGAGAAACGAAGAAAGAAACGGACCACCGAAGAAAGAAACGCAGAAACGAAGAAAGAGACGGAGAAACCAAGTCAGAAACGGAGAAACGAACAAAGAAACGGAGAAACGAACAAAGAAACGGAGAAACGAACATAGAAACCGAGAAACGGAGAAGTAAATAGAGAAACGAAGAAATAAACCGAGAAACGAAGAAAGAAACGGAGAAACGTAGAAAGAAACGGAGAAACGAAGAAGGAAACGGAGAAATGAAGAAAGAAACGGAGAATCGAAGAAAGAAACGGAGAAACGGAGAAACGAAGAAATAAACCGAGAAACGGAGAAAGAAACGCAGAAACGAACAAAGAAGCGGAGAAAAGAAAAAAGAATCGTAGACACGAACAAAGAAACGGAGAAGCGAACAAAGAAACGGAGATACGAAGAAAGAAACGGAGGAACGGAGAAATAAATGGAGCAACGGAGAAAGAAACGGAGAAACGAAGAAAGAAACGGAGAAACGAAGAAGGTAACGGAGAAACGAAGAAAGAAACGGAGAAACGAAGAAAGAAACGGAGAAACGAATAAAGAAACGGAGAAATAATTGGAGAAACGAAGAAATAAACCGAGAAACGGGAAAAGAAACGGAGAAACGAACAAAGAAACGGAGAAACGAAGAAAGAAACGGAGAAACGGAGAAATAAATGGAGAAACGAAGAAATAACCGGAGAAACGAAGAAAGAAACGGAGAAACGAACAAAGAAACGGAGAAACGAAAAAAGAAACGGGGAAATAAATGGAGAAAAGAAGAAATAAATGGAGAAATGAACAAGGAAACGGAGAAACGGAGAAAGAAACGGAGAAACGAAGAAAGAAACGAAGCAACGAAGAAAGAAACGGAGAATCGGAGAAATAAATGGAGAAACGAAGGAATAAACCGAGAAACGGAGGGAGTAATGCAGAAACGAACAAAGAAACGGAGAAACGAACAAAGAAACGCAGAAACGAACAAAGAAAGGGAGAAACGAACAAAGAAACGGAGAAACGAAGAAAGAAAAGAAGAAACGAACAAAGAAACGGAGAAACGAACAAAGAAACGGGGAAACGAAGAAAGAAACCGAGAAACGGAGAAATATATAGAGAAACGAAGAAATAAACGGAGAAACGAAGAAAGAAACGGAGAAACGAAGAAACACACGGAGAAATGAAGAAAGAAACGGAGAAATGAAGAAAGAAACGGAGAAACGAAGAAAGAAACGGAGAAACGAAGTAAGAAACGGAGAAATAATTGGAGAAACGAAGAAATATCCCGAGAAACGGGAAAAGAAACGGAGAAACGACAAAGAAGCGGAGAACCGAAGAAAGAAACGCAGATACGAAGAAAGAAACGGAGGAACGGAGAAATAAATGGAGAAACGAAGAAAGAAACGGGGAAACGAAGAAAGAAACGGAGAAATGAAGAAAGTAACGGAGAAACGAAGAAAGAAACGGAGAAACGAAGAAAGAAACGGAGAAACGGAGAAAGAAACGAAGGAATAATTGGAGAAACGAAGAAATAAACCGAGAAACGGGAAAAGAAACGGAGAAACGAACAAAGAAACGGAGAAACGAAGAAAGAAACGGAGAAACGAACAAAGAAACGGAGAAACGAAGAAAGAAACGGAGAAACGAAGAAAGAAACGGAGAAACGAAGAAAGAAACGGAGAAACGAAGAAAGAACCGGAGTAACGAAGAAAGAAACGGAGAAACGGAGAAATAAATGGAGAAACGAAGAAATAAACGGAGAAACGAACAAAGAAACGGAGGAACGAAGAAAGAAACGGAGAAACGAAGAATGAAACGGAGAAACGAAGAAAGAACAGGAGTAACGAAGAAAGAAACGGAGAAACGGAGAAATAAATGGAGAAACGAAGAAATAAACGGAGAAACGAACAAAGAAACGGAGAAGCGAAGAAAGAAACGGAGAAACGTAGAAAGAAACGGAGAAACGAGGAAAGAAACGGAGAAACGAAGAAAGAAACGGAGAAGCGAACAAAGAAACGGAGAAATGAAGAAAGAAACGGAGAAACGAAGAAAGAAACGGAGAAACGAAGAGAGAAACGGAGAAACGATGAAAGAAACGGACAAACGAACAAAGAAACGGAGAAACGAAGAAAGAAACGGAGAAACGAAGAAAGAAACGGAGAAACGAAGAAAGAAACGGAGAAACGAAGAAAGAAACGGAGTAACGAAGAAAGAAACGGAGAAACGGAGAAATAAATGGAGAAACGAAGAAATAAACGGAGAAACGAACAAAGAAACGGAGAAGCGAAGAAAGAAACGGAGAAACGAAGAAAGAAACGGAGAAACGAGGAAAGAAACGGAGAAACGAAGAAAGAAACGGAGAAGCGAACAAAGAAACGGAGAAATGAAGAAAGAAACGGAGAAACGAACAAAGAAACGGAGAAACGAGGAAAGAAACGGAGAAACGAAGAAAGAAACGGAGAAGCGAACAAAGAAACGGAGAAATGAAGAAAGAAACAGAGAAACGAAGAAAGAAACGGAGCAACGAAGAAAGAAACGGAGATACGATGACAGAAACGGAGTAACGAAGAAAGAAATGGAGAAACGGGGAAATAAATGGAGAAACGAAGAAATAAACGCAGAAACGAACAAAGAAACGGAGAAACGAGGGAAGAAACGGAGAAACGAAGGAAGAAACGGAGAAACGAAGAAAGAAACGGAGAAACGAAGAAAGAAACGGAGAAATGAATGGTGAAACGAAGAAATAAACGGAGAAACGAACAAGGAAACGGAGAAACGAAGAAAGAAACGGAGAAACGAAGAAAGAAACGGAGAAGCGAACAAAGAAACGGAGAAATGAAGAAAGAAACGGAGAATCGAAGAAAGAAACGGAGAAACGAAGAAAGAAACGGAGAAACGATGAAAGAAACGGAGAAACGAAGAAAGAAACGGAGGAACGAAGAAAGAAGCGATGAAACGCAGAAAGAAAAGGAGAAACGAACAAAGAAACGAGAAACGAACAAAGAAATGGAGAAACGAACAAAGAAACGGAGAAACGAAGAAAGAAACGGAGAAATAAATGGAGTAACGAAGAAATAAACGGAGAAACGTACAAGGAAACGGAGAAACGAAGAAAGAAACGGAGAAACGAAGAAAGAAACGGAGAAACAAAGAAGGAAACGGCGAAACGAAGAAAGAAACGGAGAAACGGAGAAATAAATGGAGATACGAAGAAATAAACGGAGAAACGAACAAAGAAACGGAGAAGCGAAGAAAGAAACGGAGAAACGTAGAAAGAAACGGAGAAACGAGGAAAGAAACGGAGAAACGAAGAAAGAAACGGAGAAGCGAACAAAGAAACGGAGAAATGAAGAAAGAAACGGAGAAACGAAGAAAGAAACGGAGAAACGAAGAATGAAACGGATAAACGATGAAAGAAACGGAGAAACGAACAAAGAAACGGGGAAACGAAGAAAGAAACGGAGAAACGAAGAAAGAAACGGAGAAACGAAGAAAGAAACGGAGAAACGAAGAAAGAAACGGAGAAACGAAGAAAGAAACGGAGTAACGAAGAAAGAAACGGAGAAATGGAGAAATAAATGGAGAAACGAAGAAATAAATGGAGAAACGAACAAAGAAACGGAGAAGCGAAGAAAGAAACGGAGAAACGAAGAAAGAAACGGAGAAATGGAGAAATAAATGGAGAAACGAAGAAATAAACGGAGAAACGAACAAAGAAACGGAGAAGCGAAGAAAGAAACGGAGAAACGTAGAAAGAAACGGAGAAACGGAGAAGCGAACAAAGAAACGGAGAAATGAAGAAAGAAACGGAGAAACGAAGAAAGAAACGGAGAGACGAAGAAAGAAACGGAGAAACGAAGAAAGAAACGGAGAAACGAAGAAAGAAACGGAGAAACGATGAAAGAAACGGAGAAACGAAGAAAGATATGGAGAAACGGTGAAATAAATGGAGAAACGAAGAAATAAATGGAGAAACGAACATGCAAACGGAGAAACGAAGAAAGAAATGAAGAAACGAAGAAAGAAACGAAGAAACGAACAAAGAAACGGAGATACGAAGAAAGAAACGGAGAAACGAAGAAAGAAACGGAGAAGCGAACAAAGAAACGGAGAAATGAAGAAAGAAACGGAGAATCGAAGAAAGAAACGGAGAAACGAAGAAAGAAACGGAGAAACGATGAAAGAAACGGAGAAACGAACAAAGAAACGGAGAAACGAAGAAAGAAACGGAGAAACGAAGAAAGAAACGGAGAAACGAAGAAAGAACCGGAGTAACGAAGAAAGAAACGGAGAAATGGAGAAATAAATGGAGAAACGAAGAAATAAACGGAGAAACGAACAAAGAAACGGAGAAGCGAAGAAAGAAACGGAGAAACGTAGAAAGAAACGGAGAAACGGAGAAGCGAACAAAGAAACGGAGAAATGAAGAAAGAAACGGCGAAACGAAGAAAGAAACGGAGAACCGAAGAAAGAAACGGAGATACGATGAGAGAAACGGAGTAACGAAGAAAGAAACGGAGAAACGAACAAGGAAACGGAGAAACGAAGAAAGAAACGGAGAAACGAATAAAGAAACAGAGAAACGAGGAAAGAAACGGAGAAACGAAGAAAGAAACGGAGGAACGAAGAAAGAAGCGATGAAACGCAGAAAGAAAAGGAGAAACGAACAAAGAAACGAGAAACGAACAAAGAAACGGAGAAACGAACAAAGAAACGGAGAAACGAAGAAAGAAACGGAGAAATAAATGGAGTAACGAAGAAATAAACGGAGAAACGTACAAGGAAACGGAGAAACGAAGAAAGAAACGGAGAAACGGAGAAATAAATGGAGATACGAAGAAATAAAGGGAGAAACGAACCAGGAAACGGAGAAACGAACAAAGAAACGGAGAATCGAAGAAAGAAATGGAAAAACGGAAAAAGGAACGGAGAAACGAACAAGGAAACGGAGAAACGAAGAAATAAATGGAGAAACGAAGAAATAAACGGAGAAACGAAGAAAGAAACGAAGAAACGAAAAAAGAAACGGAGAAACGAACAAAGAAACGGAGCAACGAAGAAAGAAACGGAGAAACGAAGAAAGAAACGGAGAAGCGAACATAGAAACGGAGAAACGAACAAAGAAACGGAGAAACGAAGAAAGAAACGGAGAAACGAAAAAAGAAACGGAGAAATGAAGAAAGAAACGGAGAAACGAAGAAAGAGACGGAGAAACGAAGAAAGAACCGGAGTAACGAAGAAAGAAACGGAGAAACGGAGAAATAAATGGAGAAACGAAGAAATAAACGGAGAAACGAACAAAGAAACGGAGAAGCGAAGAAAGAAACGGAGAAACGTAGAAAGAAACGGAGAAGCGAGGAAAGAAACGGAGAAACGAAGAAAGAAACGGAGAAGCGAACAAAGAAACGGAGAAATGAAGAAAGAAACGGAGAAACGAAGAAAGAAACGGAGAAACGAAGAAAGAAACGGAGAAACGATGAAAGAAACGGAGAAACGAACAAAGAAACGGAGAAACGAAGAAAGAAACGGAGAAACGAAGAAAGAAACGGAGAAACGTAGAAAGAAACGGAGAAACGAAGAAAGAAACGGAGAAACGAAGAAAGAAACGGAGAAACGATGAAAGAAACGGAGAAACGAAGAAAGATATGGAGAAACGGTGAAATAAATGGAGAAACGAAGAAATAAATGGAGAAACGAACATGCAAACGGAGAAACGAAGAAAGAAATGAAGAAACGAAGAAAGAAACGAAGAAACGAACAAAGAAACGGAGATACGAAGAAAGAAACGGAGAAACGAAGAAAGAAACGGAGAAGCGAACAAAGAAACGGAGAAATGAAGAAAGAAACGGAGAAGCGAAGAAAGAAACGGAGAAACGAAGAAAGAAACGGAGAAATGGAGAAATAAATGGAGAAACGAAGAAATAAACGGAGAAACGAACAAAGAAACGGAGAAGCGAAGAAAGAAACGGAGAAACGTAGAAAGAAACGGAGAAACGGAGAAGCGAACAAAGAAACGGAGAAATGAAGAAAGAAACGGAGAAACGAAGAAAGAAACGGAGAGACGAAGAAAGAAACGGAGATACGATGAGAGAAACGGAGTAACGAAGAAAGAAACGGAGAAACGGAGAAATAAATGGAGAAACGAAGAAATAAACGGAGAAACGAACAAGGAAACGGAGAGACGAAGAAAGAAACGGAGAAACGAAGAAAGGAACAGAGAAACGAGGAAAGAAACGGAGAAACGAAGAAAGAAACGGAGGAACGAAGAAAGAAGCGATGAAACGCAGAAAGAAAAGGAGAAACGAACAAAGAAACGGAGAAACGAACAAAGAAACGGAGAAACGAAGAAAGAAACGGAGAAATAAATGTAGTAACGAAGAAATAAACGGAGAAACGTACAAGGAAACGGAGAAACGAAGAAAGAAACGGAGAAACGAAGAAAGAAACGGAGAAACAAAGAAGGAAACGGCGAAACGAAGAAAGAAACGGAGAAACGGAGAAATAAATGGAGATACGAAGAAATAAACGGAGAAACGAACCAGGAAACGGAGAAACGAAGAAAGAAACGGAGAATCGAAGAAAGAAATGGAGAAACGGAAAAAGGAACGGAGAAACGAACAAGGAAACGGAGAAACGAAGAAATAAATGGAGAAACGAAGAAATAAACGGAGAAACGAAGAAAGAAACGAAGAAACGAAAAAAGAAACGGAGAAACGAACAAAGAAACGGAGCAACGAAGAAAGAAACGGAGAAACGAAGAAAGAAACGGAGAAGCGAACAAAGAAACGGAGAAATGAAGAAAGAAACGGAGAAACGAAGAAAGAAACGGAGAAACGAATAAAGAGACGGAGAAACGAAGAAAGAACCGGAGTAACGAAGAAAGAAACGGAGAAACGGAGAAATAAATGGAGAAACGAAGAAATAAACGGAGAAACGAACAAAGAAACGGAGAAGCGAAGAAAGAAACGGAGAAACGTAGAAAGAAACGGAGAAACGAGGAAAGAAACGGAGAAACGAAGAAAGAAACGGAGAAGCGAACAAAGAAACGGAGAAATGAAGAAAGAAACGGAGAAACGAACAAAGAAACGGAGAAACGAAGAAAGAAACGGAGAAACGAAGAAAGAAACGGAGAAACGAAGAAAGAAACTGAGAAACGAAGAAAGAAACGGAGAAACGAAGAAAGAAACGGAGAAACGATGAAAGAAACGGAGAAACGAAGAAAGATATGGAGAAACGGTGAAATAAATGGAGAAACGAAGAAATAAGTGGAGAAACGAACATGCAAACGGAGAAACGAAGAAAGAAATGAAGAAACGAAGAAAGAAACGAAGAAACGAACAAAGAAACGGAGATACGAAGAAAGAAACGGAGAAACGAAGAAAGAAACGGAGAAGCGAACAAAGAAACGGAGAAATGAAGAAAGAAACGGAGAATCGAAGAAAGAAACGGAGAAACGAAGAAAGAAACGGAGAATCGATGAAAGAAACGGAGAAACGAACAAAGAAACGGAAAAACGAAGAAAGAAACGGAGAAACGAAGAAAGAAACGGAGAAACGAAGAAAGAACCGGAGTAACGAAAAAAGAAACGGAGAAATGGAGAAATAAATGGAGAAACGAAGAAATAAACGGAGAAACGAACAAAGAAACGGAGAAGCGAAGAAAGAAACGGAGAAACGTAGAAAGAAACGGAGAAACGAAGAAAGAAACGGAGAAACGAAGAAAGAAACGGAGAAGCGAACAAAGAAACGGAGAAATGAAGAAAGAGACGGAGAAACGAAGAAAGAAACGGAGAAACGAAGAAAGAAACGGAGAAACGGAGAAATAAGTGGAGAAACGCAGGAATAAACCGACAAACGGAGAAACGGAGAAACGATGAAACGAACGAAGAAACGGAGAAACGAAGAAAGAAACGGAGAAACGAACAAAGAAACGGAGAAACGAAGAAAGAAACGGAGAAATAAATGGAGAAACGAAGAAATAAACGGAGAAACGCAAAAGGAAACGGAGAAACGAAGAAAGAAACGGAGAAACGAAGAAAGAAACGGAGAAACGATGAAAGAAACGGAGAAACGAACAAAGAAACGGAGAAACGAAGAAAGAAACGGAGAAACGAAGAAAGAAACGGAGAAACGAAGAAATAACCGGAGTAACGAAGAAAGAACCGCAGAAACGAACAAAGAAACGTAGAAACGAAGAAAGATACGGAGAAACGGTGAAATAAATGGAGAAACGAAGAAATAAATGGAGAAACGAACAAGCAAACGGAGAAACGAAGAAAGAAACGGAGAGACGAAGAAAGAAATGAAGAAACGAAGAAAGAAACGAAGAAACGAACAAAGAAACGGAGAAACGAACAAAGAAACGGAGAAACGAAGGAAGAAACGGAGAAACGAAAAAAGAAACGTAGAAACGAAGAAAGAAACGGAGAAACGATGAAAGAACCGGAGTAACGAAGAAAGAAACGGAGAAACGGAGAAATAAATGGAGAAACGAAGAAATAAACGGAGAAACGAACCAGGAAACGGAGAAACGGAGAAAGAAACGGAGAATCGAAGAAAGAAACGGAGAATCGAAGAAAGAAACGGAGAAACGAAGGAAGAAACGGAGAGTCGAAGAAAGAAACGGAGAAACGAAGAAAGAAACGGAGAAACGAAGGAAGAAACGGAGAAACGAAGAAAGAAACGTAGAAACGAAGAAAGAAACGGAGATACGATGAGAGAAACGGAGTAACGAAGAAAGAAACGGAGAAACGGGGAAATAAATGGAGAAACGAAGAAATAAACGGAGAAACGAACAAAGAAACGGAGAAGCGAAGAAAGAAACGGAGAAACGTAGAAAGAAACGGAGAAACGAGGAAAGAAACGGAGAAACGGGGAAATAAATGGAGAAACGAAGAATTAAACGCAGAAACGAACAAAGAAATGGAGAAACGAAGGAAGAAACGGAGAGACGAAGGAAGAAATGAAGAAACGAAGAAAGAAACGAAGACACGAACAAAGAAACGGAGATACGAAGAAAGAAACGGAGAAACGAAGAAAGAAACGGAGAAACGAAGAAAGAAACGGAGAAACGGGGAAATAAATGGAGAAACGAAGAAATAAACGCAGAAACGAACAAAGAAACGGAGAAACGAAGAAAGATACGGAGAAACGGTGAAATAAATGGAGAAACGAAGAAATAAATGGAGAAACGAACAAGCAAACGGAGAAACGAAGAAAGAAACGGAGAAGCGAACAAAGAAACGGAGAAATGAAGAAAGAAACGGAGGAACGAAGAAAGAAACGGAGAAACGAGGAAAGAAATGGAGAAACGAAGAAAGAAACGGAGAAGCGAACAAAGAAACGGAGATACGATGAGAGTAACGGAGTAACGAAGAAAGAAACGGAGAAACGGGGAAATAAATGGAGAAACGAAGAATTAAACGCAGAAACGAACAAAGAAATGGAGAAACGAAGGAAGAAACGGAGAGACGAAGGAAGAAATGAAGAAACGAAGAAAGAAACGAAGACACGAACAAAGAAACGGAGATACGAAGAAAGAAACGGAGAAGCGAAGAAAGAAACGGAGAATCGAAGAAAGAAACGGAGAGTCGAACAAAGAAACGGAGAAACGAAGAAAGAAACGGAGAAACGAAGAAAGAAACGCAGAAACGAAGAAAGAACCGGAGTAACGAAGAAAGAAACGGAGAAATGGAGAAATAAATGGAGAAACGAAGAAATAAACGGAGAAACGAACGAAGAAACGGAGAAGCGAAGAAAGAAACGGAGAAACGAAGAAAGAAACGGAGAAACGAGGAAAGAAACGGAGAAACGAAGAAATAAACGGAGAATCGAACCAGGAAACGGAGAAACGAACAAAGAAACGGAGAAGCGAAGAAAGAAACGGAGAAACGTAGAAAGAAACGGAGAAACGAAGAAAGAAACGGAGAAACGCAGAAAGAAACGGAGAAGCGAACAAAGAAACGGAGAAATGAAGAAAGAGACGGAGAAACGAAGAAAGAAACGGAGAAACGAAGAAAGAAACGGAGAAACGATGAAAGAAACGGAGAAACGAACAAAGAAACGGAGAAACGAAGAAAGAAACGGAGAAACGAAGAAAGAAACGGAGAAACGAAGAAAGAAACGGAGAAACGAAGAAAGAAACGGAGAAACGAAGAAAGAAACGGAGTAACGAAGAAAGAAACGGAGAAGCGGAGAAATAAATGGAGAAACGAATAAACGGAGAAACGAACGAAGAAACGGAGAAGCGAAGAAAGAAACGGAGAAACGAAGAAAGAAACGGAGAAACGAGGAAAGAAACGGAGAAACGAAGAAATAAACGGAGAATCGAACCAGGAAACGGAGAAACGAAGAAAGAAACGGAGAATCGAAGAAAGAAACGGAGAATCGAAGAAAGAAACGGAGAAACGAAGGAAGAAACGGAGAAACGAAGGAAGAAACGGAGAAACGGAGAAACGAAGAAAGAAACGGAGAAACGAAGAAAGAAACGGAGAAACGGGGAAATAAATGGAGAAACGAAGAAATAAACGCAGAAACGAACAAAGAAACGGAGAAACGAAGAAAGATACGGAGAAACGGTGAAATAAATGGAGAAACGAAGAAATAAATGGAGAAACGAACAAGCAAACGGAGAAACGAAGAAAGAAACGGAGAAGCGAACAAAGAAACGGAGAAACGAACAAAGAAACGGAGAAACGAAGAAAGAAACGGAGATACGATGAGAGAAACGGAGTAACGAAGAAAGAAACGGAGAAACGGGGAAATAAATGGAGAAACGAAGAAATAAACGCAGAAACGAACAAGGAAACGGAGAAACGAAGGAAGAAACGGAGAAACGAAGGAAGAAACGGAGAAACGAAGGAAGAAACGGAGAAACGAAGAAAGAAACGGAGAAACGAAGAAACAAACGGAGAAACGAAGAAAGAACCGGAGTAACGAAGAAGGAAACGGAGAAACGGAGAAATAAATGGAGAAACGAAGAAATAAACGGAGAAACGAACAAAGAAACGGAGAAGCGAAGAAAGAAACGGAGAAACGAAGAAAGAAACGGAGAAACGAAGAAAGAAACGGAGATACGATGAGAGAAACGGAGTAACGAAGAAAGAAACGGAGAAACGGGGAAATAAATGGAGAAATGAAGAAATAAACGCAGAAACGAACAAAGAAATGGAGAAACGAAGAAAGATACGGAGAAACGGTGAAATAAGTGGAGAAACGAAGAAAGAAACGGAGAAACGATGAAAGAAACGGAGAAACGAAGAAAGATATGGAGAAACGGTGAAATAAATGGAGAAACGAAGAAATAAATGGAGAAACGAACATGCAAACGGAGAAACGAAGAAAGAAATGAAGAAACGAAAAAAGAAACGAAGAAACGAACAAAGAAACGGAGATACGAAGAAAGAAACGGAGAAACGAAGAAAGAAACGGAGAAGCGAACAAAGAAACGGAGAAATGAAGAAAGAAACGGAGAATCGAAGAAAGAAACGGAGAAACGAAGAAAGAAACGGAGAATCGATGAAAGAAACGGAGAAACGAACAAAGAAACGGAGAAACGAAGAAAGAAACGGAGTAACGAAGAATGAAACGGAGAAACGAAGAAAGAACCGGAGTAACGAAGAAAGAAACGGAGAAATGGAGAAATAAATGGAGAAACGAAGAAATAAACGGAGAAACGAACAAAGAAACGGAGAAGCGAAGAATGAAACGGAGAAACGTAGAAAGAAACGGAGAAACGAAGAAAGAAACGGAGAAACGCAGAAAGAAACGGAGAAGCGAACAAAGAAACGGAGAAATGAAGAAAGAGACGGAGAAACGAAGAAAGAAACGGAGAAACGAAGAAAGAAACGGAGAAACGATGAAAGAAACGGAGAAACGAACAAAGAAACGGAGAAACGAAGAAAGAAACGGAGAAACGAAGAAAGAAACGGAGAAACGAAGAAAGAAACGGAGAAACGAAGAAAGAAACGGAGAAACGAAGAAAGAACCGGAGTAACGAAGAAAGAAACGGAGAAGCGGAGAAATAAATGGAGAAACGAAGAAATAAACGGAGAAACGAACGAAGAAACGGAGAAGCGAAGAAAGAAACGGAGAAACGAAGAAAGAAACGGAGAAACGAGGAAAAAAACGGAGAACGAAGAAATAAACGGAGAAACGAACCAGGAAACGGAGAAACGAAGAAAGAAACGGAGAATCGAAGAAAGAAACGGAGAATCGAAGAAAGAAACGGAGAAACGAAGGAAGAAACGGAGAAACGAAGGAAGAAACGGAGAAACGGAGAAACGAAGAAAGAAACGGAGAAACGAAGAAAGAAACGGAGAAACGAAGAAAGAAACGGAGAAACGGGGAAATAAATGGAGAAACGAAGAAATAAACGCAGAAACGAAGAAAGAAACGGAGAAACGAAGAAAGAAACGGAGAAACGGGGAAATAAATGGAGAAACGAAGAAATAAACGCAGAAACGAACAAAGAAACGGAGAAACGAAGAAAGAAACGGAGAAACGAAGAAAGAAACGCAGAAACGAAGAAAGAACCGGAGTAACGAAGAAAGAAACGGAGAAATGGAGAAATAAATGGAGAAACGAAGAAATAAACGGAGAAACGAACGAAGAAACGGAGAAGCGAAGAAAGAAACGGAGAAACGAAGAAAGAAACGGAGAAACGAGGAAAGAAACGGAGAAACGAAGAAATAAACGGAGAATCGAACCAGGAAACGGAGAAACGAACAAAGAAACGGAGAAGCGAAGAAAGAAACGGAGAAACGTAGAAAGAAACGGAGAAACGAAGAAAGAAACGGAGAAACGCAGAAAGAAACGGAGAAGCGAACAAAGAAACGGAGAAATGAAGAAAGAGACGGAGAAACGAAGAAAGAAACGGAGAAACGAAGAAAGAAACGGAGAAACGATGAAAGAAACGGAGAAACGAACAAAGAAACGGAGAAACGAAGAAAGAAACGGAGAAACGAAGAAAGAAACGGAGAAACGAAGAAAGAAACGGAGAAACGAAGAAAGAAACGGAGAAACGAAGAAAGAAACGGAGTAACGAAGAAAGAAACGGAGAAGCGGAGAAATAAATGGAGAAACGAATAAACGGAGAAACGAACGAAGAAACGGAGAAGCGAAGAAAGAAACGGAGAAACGAAGAAAGAAACGGAGAAACGAGGAAAGAAACGGAGAAACGAAGAAATAAACGGAGAATCGAACCAGGAAACGGAGAAACGAAGAAAGAAACGGAGAATCGAAGAAAGAAACGGAGAATCGAAGAAAGAAACGGAGAAACGAAGGAAGAAACGGAGAAACGAAGGAAGAAACGGAGAAACGGAGAAACGAAGAAAGAAACGGAGAAACGAAGAAAGAAACGGAGAAACGGGGAAATAAATGGAGAAACGAAGAAATAAACGCAGAAACGAACAAAGAAACGGAGAAACGAAGAAAGATACGGAGAAACGGTGAAATAAATGGAGAAACGAAGAAATAAATGGAGAAACGAACAAGCAAACGGAGAAACGAAGAAAGAAACGGAGAAGCGAACAAAGAAACGGAGAAACGAACAAAGAAACGGAGAAACGAAGAAAGAAACGGAGATACGATGAGAGAAACGGAGTAACGAAGAAAGAAACGGAGAAACGGGGAAATAAATGGAGAAACGAAGAAATAAACGCAGAAACGAACAAGGAAACGGAGAAACGAAGGAAGAAACGGAGAAACGAAGGAAGAAACGGAGAAACGAAGGAAGAAACGGAGAAACGAAGAAAGAAACGGAGAAACGAAGAAACAAACGGAGAAACGAAGAAAGAACCGGAGTAACGAAGAAGGAAACGGAGAAACGGAGAAATAAATGGAGAAACGAAGAAATAAACGGAGAAACGAACAAAGAAACGGAGAAGCGAAGAAAGAAACGGAGAAACGAAGAAAGAAACGGAGAAACGAAGAAAGAAACGGAGATACGATGAGAGAAACGGAGTAACGAAGAAAGAAACGGAGAAACGGGGAAATAAATGGAGAAATGAAGAAATAAACGCAGAAACGAACAAAGAAATGGAGAAACGAAGAAAGATACGGAGAAACGGTGAAATAAGTGGAGAAACGAAGAAAGAAACGGAGAAACGATGAAAGAAACGGAGAAACGAAGAAAGATATGGAGAAACGGTGAAATAAATGGAGAAACGAAGAAATAAATGGAGAAACGAACATGCAAACGGAGAAACGAAGAAAGAAATGAAGAAACGAAAAAAGAAACGAAGAAACGAACAAAGAAACGGAGATACGAAGAAAGAAACGGAGAAACGAAGAAAGAAACGGAGAAGCGAACAAAGAAACGGAGAAATGAAGAAAGAAACGGAGAATCGAAGAAAGAAACGGAGAAACGAAGAAAGAAACGGAGAATCGATGAAAGAAACGGAGAAACGAACAAAGAAACGGAGAAACGAAGAAAGAAACGGAGTAACGAAGAATGAAACGGAGAAACGAAGAAAGAACCGGAGTAACGAAGAAAGAAACGGAGAAATGGAGAAATAAATGGAGAAACGAAGAAAGAAACGGAGAAACGAAGAAAGAAACGGAGAATCGATGAAAGAAACGGAGAAACGAACAAAGAAACGGAGAAACGAAGAATTAAACGCAGAAACGAACAAAGAAATGGAGAAACGAAGGAAGAAACGGAGAGACGAAGGAAGAAATGAAGAAACGAAGAAAGAAACGAAGACACGAACAAAGAAACGGAGATACGAAGAAAGAAACGGAGAAGCGAAGAAAGAAACGGAGAATCGAAGAAAGAAACGGAGAGTCGAACAAAGAAACGGAGAAACGAAGAAAGAAACGGAGAAACGAAGAAAGAAACGCAGAAACGAAGAAAGAACCGGAGTAACGAAGAAAGAAACGGAGAAATGGAGAAATAAATGGAGAAACGAAGAAATAAACGGAGAAACGAACGAAGAAACGGAGAAGCGAAGAAAGAAACGGAGAAACGAAGAAAGAAACGGAGAAACGAGGAAAGAAACGGAGAAACGAAGAAATAAACGGAGAATCGAACCAGGAAACGGAGAAACGAACAAAGAAACGGAGAAGCGAAGAAAGAAACGGAGAAACGTAGAAAGAAACGGAGAAACGAAGAAAGAAACGGAGAAACGCAGAAAGAAACGGAGAAGCGAACAAAGAAACGGAGAAATGAAGAAAGAGACGGAGAAACGAAGAAAGAAACGGAGAAACGAAGAAAGAAACGGAGAAACGATGAAAGAAACGGAGAAACGAACAAAGAAACGGAGAAACGAAGAAAGAAACGGAGAAACGAAGAAAGAAACGGAGAAACGAAGAAAGAAACGGAGAAACGAAGAAAGAAACGGAGAAACGAAGAAAGAAACGGAGTAACGAAGAAAGAAACGGAGAAGCGGAGAAATAAATGGAGAAACGAATAAACGGAGAAACGAACGAAGAAACGGAGAAGCGAAGAAAGAAACGGAGAAACGAAGAAAGAAACGGAGAAACGAGGAAAGAAACGGAGAAACGAAGAAATAAACGGAGAATCGAACCAGGAAACGGAGAAACGAAGAAAGAAACGGAGAATCGAAGAAAGAAACGGAGAATCGAAGAAAGAAACGGAGAAACGAAGGAAGAAACGGAGAAACGAAGGAAGAAACGGAGAAACGGAGAAACGAAGAAAGAAACGGAGAAACGAAGAAAGAAACGGAGAAACGGGGAAATAAATGGAGAAACGAAGAAATAAACGCAGAAACGAACAAAGAAACGGAGAAACGAAGAAAGATACGGAGAAACGGTGAAATAAATGGAGAAACGAAGAAATAAATGGAGAAACGAACAAGCAAACGGAGAAACGAAGAAAGAAACGGAGAAGCGAACAAAGAAACGGAGAAACGAACAAAGAAACGGAGAAACGAAGAAAGAAACGGAGATACGATGAGAGAAACGGAGTAACGAAGAAAGAAACGGAGAAACGGGGAAATAAATGGAGAAACGAAGAAATAAACGCAGAAACGAACAAGGAAACGGAGAAACGAAGGAAGAAACGGAGAAACGAAGGAAGAAACGGAGAAACGAAGGAAGAAACGGAGAAACGAAGAAAGAAACGGAGAAACGAAGAAACAAACGGAGAAACGAAGAAAGAACCGGAGTAACGAAGAAGGAAACGGAGAAACGGAGAAATAAATGGAGAAACGAAGAAATAAACGGAGAAACGAACAAAGAAACGGAGAAGCGAAGAAAGAAACGGAGAAACGAAGAAAGAAACGGAGAAACGAAGAAAGAAACGGAGATACGATGAGAGAAACGGAGTAACGAAGAAAGAAACGGAGAAACGGGGAAATAAATGGAGAAATGAAGAAATAAACGCAGAAACGAACAAAGAAATGGAGAAACGAAGAAAGATACGGAGAAACGGTGAAATAAGTGGAGAAACGAAGAAAGAAACGGAGAAACGATGAAAGAAACGGAGAAACGAAGAAAGATATGGAGAAACGGTGAAATAAATGGAGAAACGAAGAAATAAATGGAGAAACGAACATGCAAACGGAGAAACGAAGAAAGAAATGAAGAAACGAAAAAAGAAACGAAGAAACGAACAAAGAAACGGAGATACGAAGAAAGAAACGGAGAAACGAAGAAAGAAACGGAGAAGCGAACAAAGAAACGGAGAAATGAAGAAAGAAACGGAGAATCGAAGAAAGAAACGGAGAAACGAAGAAAGAAACGGAGAATCGATGAAAGAAACGGAGAAACGAACAAAGAAACGGAGAAACGAAGAAAGAAACGGAGTAACGAAGAATGAAACGGAGAAACGAAGAAAGAACCGGAGTAACGAAGAAAGAAACGGAGAAATGGAGAAATAAATGGAGAAACGAAGAAATAAACGGAGAAACGAACAAAGAAACGGAGAAGCGAAGAATGAAACGGAGAAACGTAGAAAGAAACGGAGAAACGAAGAAAGAAACGGAGAAACGCAGAAAGAAACGGAGAAGCGAACAAAGAAACGGAGAAATGAAGAAAGAGACGGAGAAACGAAGAAAGAAACGGAGAAACGAAGAAAGAAACGGAGAAACGATGAAAGAAACGGAGAAACGAACAAAGAAACGGAGAAACGAAGAAAGAAACGGAGAAACGAAGAAAGAAACGGAGAAACGAAGAAAGAAACGGAGAAACGAAGAAAGAAACGGAGAAACGAAGAAAGAACCGGAGTAACGAAGAAAGAAACGGAGAAGCGGAGAAATAAATGGAGAAACGAAGAAATAAACGGAGAAACGAACGAAGAAACGGAGAAGCGAAGAAAGAAACGGAGAAACGAAGAAAGAAACGGAGAAACGAGGAAAAAAACGGAGAACGAAGAAATAAACGGAGAAACGAACCAGGAAACGGAGAAACGAAGAAAGAAACGGAGAATCGAAGAAAGAAACGGAGAATCGAAGAAAGAAACGGAGAAACGAAGGAAGAAACGGAGAAACGAAGGAAGAAACGGAGAAACGGAGAAACGAAGAAAGAAACGGAGAAACGAAGAAAGAAACGGAGAAACGAAGAAAGAAACGGAGAAACGGGGAAATAAATGGAGAAACGAAGAAATAAACGCAGAAACGAAGAAAGAAACGGAGAAACGAAGAAAGAAACGGAGAAACGGGGAAATAAATGGAGAAACGAAGAAATAAACGCAGAAACGAACAAAGAAACGGAGAAACGAAGAAAGATACGGAGAAACGGTGAAATAAATGGAGAAACGAAGAAATAAATGGAGAAACGAACAAGCAAACGGAGAAACGAAGAAAGAAACGGAGAAGCGAACAAAGAAACGGAGAAATGAAGAAAGAAACGGAGGAACGAAGAAAGAAACGGAGAAACGAGGAAAGAAATGGAGAAACGAAGAAAGAAACGGAGAAACGATGAGAGAAACGGAGTAACGAAGAAAGAAACGGAGAAACGGGGAAATAAATGGAGAAACGAAGAAATAAACCCAGAAACGGACAAAGAAACGGAGAAACGAAGAAAGAAACGGAGAAACGCAGAAAGAAACGGAGAAACGAAGAAAGCACCGGAGTAACGAAGAAAGAAACGGAGAAATGGAGAAATAAATGGAGAAACGAAAAATTAACGGAGAAACGAACAAAGAAACGGAGAAGCGAAGAAAGAAACGGAGAAACGTAGAAAGAAACGGAGAAACGAAGAAAGAAACGGAGAATCGAAGAAAGAAACGGAGAAACGATGAAAGAAACGGAGAAACGAACAAAGAAACGGAGAAACGAAGAAAGAAACGGAGAAACGAAGAAAGAAACGGAGAAACGAAGAAAGAAACGGAGAAACGAAGAAAGAAACGTTGAAACGGGGAAATAAATGGAGAAACGAAGAAATAAACGCAGAAACGAACAAAGAAACGGAGAAACGAAGAAAGATACGGAGAAACGGTGAAATAAATGGAGAAACGAAGAAATAAATGGAGAAACGAACAAGCAAACGGAGAAACGAAGAAAGAAACGGAGAAGCGAACAAAGAAACGGAGAAATGAAGAAAGAAACGGAGGAACGAAGAAAGAAACGGAGAAACGAGGAAAGAAATGGAGAAACGAAGAAAGAAACGGAGAAGCGAACAAAGAAACGGAGAAATGAAGAAAGAAACGGAGAAACGAAGAAAGAAACGGAGAAACGAAGAAAGAAACGGAGATACGATGAGAGAAACGGAGTAACGAAGAAAGAAACGGAGAAACGGGGAAATAAATGGAGAAACGAAGAAATAAACGCAGAAACGAAGAAATAAACGGAGAAACGAAGAAACAAACGGAGAAACGAAGAAAGAACCGGAGTAACGAAGAAAGAAACGGAGAAACGGAGAAATAAATGGAGAAACGAAGAAATAAACGGAGAAACGAACAAAGAAACGGAGAAGCTAAGAAAGAAACGGAGAAACGAAGAAAGAAACGGAGAAACGAAGAAAGAAACGGAGATACGATGAGAGAAACGGAGTAACGAAGAAAGAAACGGAGAAACGGGGAAATAAATGGCGAAATGAAGAAATAAACGCAGAAACGAACAAAGAAATGGAGAAACGAAGAAAGATACGGAGAAACGGTGAAATAAATGGAGAAACGAAGAAATAAATGGAGAAACGAACAAAGAAACGGAGAAACGAAGAAAGATACGGAGAAACGGTGAAATAATTGGAGAAACGAAGAAATAAATGGAGAAACGAACAAGCAAACGGAGAAACGAAGAAAGAAACGGAGAAGCGAACAAAGAAACGGAGAAATGAAGAAAGAAACGGAGGAACGAAGAAAGAAACGGAGAAACGAGGAAAGAAATGGAGAAACGAAGAAAGAAACGGAGAAGCGAACAAAGAAACGGAGAAATGAAGAAAGAAACGGAGAAACGAAGAAAGAAACGGAGAAACGAAGAAAGAACCGGAGTAACGAAGAAAGAAACGGAGAAACGGAGAAATAAATGGAGAAACGAAGAAATAAACGGAGAAACGAACAAAGAAACGGAGAAGCGAAGAAAGAAACGGAGAAACGAAGAAAGAAACGGAGAAACGAAGAAAGAAACCGAGATACGATGAGAGAAACGGAGTAACGAAGAAAGAAACGGAGAAACGGGGAAATAAATGGAGAAATGAAGAAATAAACGCAGAAACGAACAAAGAAATGGAGAAACGAAGAAAGATACGGAGAAACGGTGAAATAAATGGAGAAACGAAGAAATAAATGGAGAACGAACAAGCAAACGGAGAAACGAAGAAAGAAACTGAGAAACGAAGAAAGAAATGAAGAAACGAAGAAAGAAACGAAGAAACGAACAAAGAAACGGAGATACGAAGAAAGAAACGGAGAAACGAAGAAAGAAACGGAGAATCGAAGAAAGAAACGGAGAATCGAAGAAAGAAACGGAGCAACGAAGAAAGAAACGGAGAAACGAAGAAAGAAACGGAGATACGTTGAGAGAAACGGAGTAACGAAGAAAGAAACGGAGAAACAGGGAAATAAATGGAGAAACGAAGAAATAAACGCAGAAACGAACAAAGAAACGGAGAAACGAAGGAACAAACGGAGAAACGAAGGAAGAAACGGAGAAACGAAGAAAGAAACGGAGAAACGAAGAAAGAAACGTAGAAAGGAAGAAAGAAACGGAGATACGATGAGAGAAACGAAGTAACGAAGAAAGAAACGGAGAAACGGGGAAATAAATGGAGAAACGAAGAAATAAACGCAGAAACGAACAAAGAAACGGAGAAACGAAGGAAGAAACGGAGAAACGAAGGAAGAAACTGAGAAACGGAGAAATAAATGGAGAAACGAAGAAATAAACGGAGAAACGAACAAAGAAACGGAGAAGCGAAGAAAGAAACGGAGAAACGTAGAAAGAAACGGAGAAACGAGGAAAGAAACGGAGAAACGAAGAAAGAAACGGAGAAGCGAACAAAGAAACGGAGAAATGAAGAAAGAAACGGAGAAGCGAAGAAAGATATGGAGAAACGGTGAAATAAATGGAGAAACGAAGAAATAAATGGAGAAACGAACATGCAAACGGAGAAACGAAGAAAGAAATGAAGAAACGAAGAAAGAAACGAAGAAACGAACAAAGAAACGGAGATACGAAGAAAGAAACGGAGAAGCGAAGAAAGAAACGGAGAAGCGAACAAAGTAACGGAGAAATGAAGAAAGAAACGGAGAATCGAAGAAAGAAACGGAGAAACGAAGAAAGAAACGGAGAATCGATGAAAGAAACGGAGAAACGAACAAAGAAACGGAGAAACGAAGAAAGAAACGGAGTAACGAAGAAAGAAACGGAGAAACGAAGAAAGAACCGGAGTAACGAAGAAAGAAACGGAGAAATGGAGAAATAAATGGAGAAACGAAGAAATAAACGGAGAAACGAACAAAGAAACGGAGAAGCGAAGAATGAAACGGAGAAACGTAGAAAGAAACGGAGAAACGAAGAAAGAAACGGAGAAACGCAGAAAGAAACGGAGAAGCGAACAAAGAAACGGAGAAATGAAGAAAGAGACGGAGAAACGAAGAAAGAAACGGAGAAACGAAGAAAGAAACGGAGAAACGATGAAAGAAACGGAGAAACGAACAAAGAAACGGAGAAACGAAGAAAGAAACGGAGAAACGAAGAAAGAAACGGAGAAACGAAGAAAGAAACGGAGAAACGAAGAAAGAAACGGAGAAACGAAGAAAGAACCGGAGTAACGAAGAAAGAAACGGAGAAGCGGAGAAATAAATGGAGAAACGAAGAAATAAACGGAGAAACGAACGAAGAAACGGAGAAGCGAAGAAAGAAACGGAGAAACGAAGAAAGAAACGGAGAAACGAGGAAAGAAACGGAGAACGAAGAAATAAACGGAGAAACGAACGAGGAAACGGAGAAACGAAGAAAGAAACGGAGAATCGAAGAAAGAAACGGAGAATCGAAGAAAGAAACGGAGAAACGAAGGAAGAAACGGAGAAACGAAGGAAGAAACGGAGAAACGGAGAAACGAAGAAAGAAACGGAGAAACGAAGAAAGAAACGGAGATACGATGAGAGAAACGGAGTAACGAAGAAAGAAACGGAGAAGCGGGGAAATAAATGGAGATACGAAGAAATAAACGCAGAAACGAACAAAGAAACGGAGAGACGAAGGAAGAAACGGAGAAACGAAGGAAGAAACGGAGAAACGAAGAAAGAAACGGAGAAACGAAGAAACAAACGGAGAAACGAAGAAAGAACCGGAGTAACGAAGAAAGAAACGGAGAAACGGAGAAATAAATGGAGAAACGAAGAAATAAACGGAGAAACGAAGAAACAAACGGAGAAACGAAGAAAGAACCGGAGTAACGAAGAAAGAAACGGAGAAACGGAGAAATAAATGGAGAAACGAAGAAATAAACGGAGAAACGAACAAAGAAACGGAGAAGCGAAGAAAGAAACGGAGAAACGAAGAAAGAAACGGAGAAACGAAGAAAGAAACGGAGATACGATGAGAGAAACGGAGTAACGAAGAAAGAAACGGAGAAACGGGGAAATAAATGGAGAAATGAAGAAATAAACGCAGAAACGAACAAAGAAATGGAGAAACGAAGAAAGATACGGAGAAACGGTGAAATAAATGGAGAAACGAAGAAATAAATGGAGAAACGAAGAAAGAAACGGAGAAACGAAGAAAGAAACTGAGAAACGAAGAAAGAAATGAAGAAACGAAGAAAGAAACGAAGAAACGAACAAAGAAACGGAGATACGAAGAAAGAAACGGAGAAACGAAGAAAGAAACGGAGAATCGAAGAAAGAAACGGAGAATCGAAGAAAGAAACGGAGAAACGAAGAAAGACACGGAGAAACGAAGAAAGAAACGGAGATACGTTGAGAGAAACGGAGTAACGAAGAAAGAAACGGAGAAACAGGGAAATAAATGGAGAAACGAAGAAATAAACGCAGAAACGAACAAAGAAACGGAGAAACGAAGGAAGAAACGGAGAAACGAAGGAAGAAACGGAGAAACGAAGAAAGACACGGAGAAACGAAGAAAGAAACGGAGATACGTTGAGAGAAACGGAGTAACGAAGAAAGAAACGGAGAAACAGGGAAATAAATGGAGAAACGAAGAAATAAACGCAGAAACGAACAAAGAAACGGAGAAACGAAGGAAGAAACGGAGAAACGAAGGAAGAAACGGAGAAACGAAGAAAGAAACGGAGAAACGAAGAAAGAAACGTAGAAACGAAGAGAGAAACGGAGTAACGAAGAAAGAAACGGAGAAACGGGGAAATAAATGGAGAAACGAAGAAATAAACGCAGAAACGAACAAAGAAACGGAGAAACGAAGGAAGAAACGGAGAAACGAAGGAAGAAACGGAGAAACGGAGAAATAAATGGAGAAACGAAGAAATAAACGGAGAAACGAACAAAGAAACGGAGAAGCGAAGAAAGAAACGGAGAAACGTAGAAAGAAACGGAGAAACGAGGAAAGAAACGGAGAAACGAAGAAAGAAACGGAGCAGCGAACAAAGAAACGGAGAAATGAAGAAAGAAACGGAGAAACGAACAAAGAAACGGAGAAACGAAGAAAGAAACGGAGAAACGAAGAAAGAAACGGAGAAACGAAGAAAGAAACGGAGAAACGAAGAAAGAATCGGAGAAACGAAGAAAGAAACGGAGAAACGATGAAAGAAACGGAGAAACGAAGAATGATATGGAGAAACGGTGAAATAAATGGAGAAACGAAGAAATAAATGGAGAAACGAACATGCAAACGGAGAAACGAAGAAAGAAATGAAGAAACGAAGAAAGAAACGAAGAAACGGACAAAGAAACGGAGATACGAAGAAAGAAACGGAGAAACGAAGAAAGAAACGGAGAAGCGAACAAAGAAACGGAGAAATGAAGAAAGAAACGGAGAAACGAAGAAAGAAACGGAGAATCGATGAAAGAAACGGAGAAACGAACAAAGAAACGGAGAAACGAAGAAAGAAACGGAGAAACGAAGAAAGAAACGGAGAAACGAAGAAAGAACCGGAGTAACGAAGAAAGAAACGGAGAAATGGAGAAATAAATGGAGAAACGAAGAAATAAACGGAGAAACGAACAAAGAAACGGAGAAGCGAAGAAAGAAACGGAGAAACGTAGAAAGAAACGGAGAAACGAAGAAAGAAACGGAGAAACGAAGAAAGAAACGGAGAAGCGAACAAAGAAACGGAGAAATGAAGAAAGAGACGGAGAAACGAAGAAAGAAACGGAGAAACGAAGAAAGAAACGGAGAAACGATGAAAGAAACGGAGAAACGAACAAAGAAACGGAGAAACGAAGAAAGAAACGGAGAAACGAAGAAAGAAACGGAGAAACGAAGAAAGAAACGGAGAAACGAAGAAAGAACCGGAGTAACGAAGAAAGAAACGGAGAAGCGGAGAAATAAATGGAGAAACGAAGAAATAAACGGAGAAACAAACGAAGAAACGGAGAAGCGAAGAAAGATACGGAGAAACGGTGAAATAAATGGAGAAACGAAGAAATAAATGGAGAAACGAAGAAAGAAACGGAGAAACGAAGAAAGAAACTGAGAAACGAAGAAAGAAATGAAGAAACGAAGAAAGAAACGAAGAAACGAACAAAGAAACGGAGATACGAAGAAAGAAACGGAGAAACGAAGAAAGAAACGGAGAATCGAAGAAAGAAACGGAGAAACGAAGAAAGAAACGGAGAAACGAGGAAAGAAACGGAGAACGAAGAAATAAACGGAGAAACGAACGAGGAAACGGAGAAACGAAGAAAGAAACGGAGAATCGAAGAAAGAAACGGAGAATCGAAGAAAGAAACGGAGAAACGAAGGAAGAAACGGAGAAACGAAGGAAGAAACGGAGAAACGGAGAAACGAAGAAAGAAACGGAGAAACGAAGAAAGAAACGGAGATACGATGAGAGAAACGGAGTAACGAAGAAAGAAACGGAGAAGCGGGGAAATAAATGGAGATACGAAGAAATAAACGCAGAAACGAACAAAGAAACGGAGAGACGAAGGAAGAAACGGAGAAACGAAGGAAGAAACGGAGAAACGAAGAAAGAAACGGAGAAACGAAGAAACAAACGGAGAAACGAAGAAAGAACCGGAGTAACGAAGAAAGAAACGGAGAAACGGAGAAATAAATGGAGAAACGAAGAAATAAACGGAGAAACGAAGAAACAAACGGAGAAACGAAGAAAGAACCGGAGTAACGAAGAAAGAAACGGAGAAACGGAGAAATAAATGGAGAAACGAAGAAATAAACGGAGAAACGAACAAAGAAACGGAGAAGCGAAGAAAGAAACGGAGAAACGAAGAAAGAAACGGAGAAACGAAGAAAGAAACGGAGATACGATGAGAGAAACGGAGTAACGAAGAAAGAAACGGAGAAACGGGGAAATAAATGGAGAAATGAAGAAATAAACGCAGAAACGAACAAAGAAATGGAGAAACGAAGAAAGATACGGAGAAACGGTGAAATAAATGGAGAAACGAAGAAATAAATGGAGAAACGAAGAAAGAAACGGAGAAACGAAGAAAGAAACTGAGAAACGAAGAAAGAAATGAAGAAACGAAGAAAGAAACGAAGAAACGAACAAAGAAACGGAGATACGAAGAAAGAAACGGAGAAACGAAGAAAGAAACGGAGAATCGAAGAAAGAAACGGAGAATCGAAGAAAGAAACGGAGAAACGAAGAAAGACACGGAGAAACGAAGAAAGAAACGGAGATACGTTGAGAGAAACGGAGTAACGAAGAAAGAAACGGAGAAACAGGGAAATAAATGGAGAAACGAAGAAATAAACGCAGAAACGAACAAAGAAACGGAGAAACGAAGGAAGAAACGGAGAAACGAAGGAAGAAACGGAGAAACGAAGAAAGACACGGAGAAACGAAGAAAGAAACGGAGATACGTTGAGAGAAACGGAGTAACGAAGAAAGAAACGGAGAAACAGGGAAATAAATGGAGAAACGAAGAAATAAACGCAGAAACGAACAAAGAAACGGAGAAACGAAGGAAGAAACGGAGAAACGAAGGAAGAAACGGAGAAACGAAGAAAGAAACGGAGAAACGAAGAAAGAAACGTAGAAACGAAGAGAGAAACGGAGTAACGAAGAAAGAAACGGAGAAACGGGGAAATAAATGGAGAAACGAAGAAATAAACGCAGAAACGAACAAAGAAACGGAGAAACGAAGGAAGAAACGGAGAAACGAAGGAAGAAACGGAGAAACGGAGAAATAAATGGAGAAACGAAGAAATAAACGGAGAAACGAACAAAGAAACGGAGAAGCGAAGAAAGAAACGGAGAAACGTAGAAAGAAACGGAGAAACGAGGAAAGAAACGGAGAAACGAAGAAAGAAACGGAGCAGCGAACAAAGAAACGGAGAAATGAAGAAAGAAACGGAGAAACGAACAAAGAAACGGAGAAACGAAGAAAGAAACGGAGAAACGAAGAAAGAAACGGAGAAACGAAGAAAGAAACGGAGAAACGAAGAAAGAATCGGAGAAACGAAGAAAGAAACGGAGAAACGATGAAAGAAACGGAGAAACGGTGAAATAAATGGAGAAACGAAGAAATAAATGGAGAAACGAACATGCAAACGGAGAAACGAAGAAAGAAATGAAGAAACGAAGAAAGAAACGAAGAAACGGACAAAGAAACGGAGATACGAAGAAAGAAACGGAGAAACGAAGAAAGAAACGGAGAAGCGAACAAAGAAACGGAGAAATGAAGAAAGAAACGGAGAATCGAAGAAAGAAACGGAGAAACGAAGAAAGAAACGGAGAATCGATGAAAGAAACGGAGAAACGAACAAAGAAACGGAGAAACGAAGAAAGAAACGGAGAAACGAAGAAAGAAACGGAGAAACGAAGAAAGAACCGGAGTAACGAAGAAAGAAACGGAGAAATGGAGAAATAAATGGAGAAACGAAGAAATAAACGGAGAAACGAACAAAGAAACGGAGAAGCGAAGAAAGAAACGGAGAAACGTAGAAAGAAACGGAGAAACGAAGAAAGAAACGGAGAAACGAAGAAAGAAACGGAGAAGCGAACAAAGAAACGGAGAAATGAAGAAAGAGACGGAGAAACGAAGAAAGAAACGGAGAAACGAAGAAAGAAACGGAGAAACGATGAAAGAAACGGAGAAACGAACAAAGAAACGGAGAAACGAAGAAAGAAACGGAGAAACGAAGAAAGAAACGGAGAAACGAAGAAAGAAACGGAGAAACGAAGAAAGAACCGGAGTAACGAAGAAAGAAACGGAGAAGCGGAGAAATAAATGGAGAAACGAAGAAATAAACGGAGAAACAAACGAAGAAACGGAGAAGCGAAGAAAGAAACGGAGAAACGAAGAAAGAAACGCAGAAACGAGGAAAGAAACGGAGAAACGAAGAAAGAAACGGAGAAGCGAACAAAGAAACGGAGAAATGAAGAAAGAAACGGAGAAACGAACAAAGAAACGGAGAAACGAGGAAAGAAACGGAGAAACGAAGAAAGAAACGGAGAAGCGAACAAAGAAACGGAGAAATGAAGAAAGAAACGGAGAAACGAAGAAAGAAACGGAGAAACGAAGAATTAAACGGAGATACGATGAGAGAAACGGAGTAACGAAGAAAGAAACGGAGAAACGGGGAAATAAATGGAGAAACGAAGAAATAAACGCAGAAACGAACAAAGAAACGGAGAAACGAAGGAAGAAACGGAGAAACGAAGGAAGAAATGAAGAAACGAAGAAAGAAACGGAGAAACGAAGAAAGAAACGGAGAAACGAAGAAAGAACCGTAGTAACGAATAAAGAAACGGAGAAACGAAGAAAGAAACGGAGAAACGAGGAAAGAAACGGAGAAACGAAGAAACAATCGGAGAAGCGAACAAAGAAACGGAGAAATGAAGAAAGAAACGGAGAAACGAAGAAAGAAACGGAGAAACGAAGAAAGAAACGGAGATACGATGAGAGAAACGGAGTAACGAAGAAAGAAACGGAGAAACGGGGAAATAAATGGAGAAACGAAGAAATAAACGGAGAAACGAACAAAGAAACGGAGAAGCGAAGAAAGAAACGGAGAAACGAAGAAAGAAACGGAGAAACGAGGAAAGAAACGGAGAAACGAAGAAAGAAACGGAGAAGCGAACAAAGAAACGGAGAAATGAAGAAAGAAACGGAAAAACGAAGAAAGAAACGGAGAAACGAAGAAAGAAACGGAGATACGATGAGAGAAACGGAGTAACGAAGAAAGAAACGGAGAAACGGGGAAATAAATGGAGAAACAAAGAAATAAACGCAGAAACGAACAAAGAAACAGAGAAACGAAGGAAGAAACGGAGAAACGAAGGAAGAAACGGAGAAACGAAGAAAGAAACGGAGAAACGAAGAAACAAACGGAGAAACGAAGAAAGAACCGGAGTAACGAAGAAAGAAACGGAGAAACGGAGAAATAAATGGAGAAACGAAGAAATAAACGGAGAAACGAAGAAACAAACGGAGAAACGAAGAAAGAACCGGAGTAACGTAGAAAGAAACGGAGAAACGGAGAAATAAATGGAGAAACGAAGAAATAAACGGAGAAACGAACAAAGAAACGGAGAAGCGAAGAAAGAAACGGAGAAACGAAGAAAGAAACGGAGAAACGAAGAAAGAAACGGAGATACGATGAGAGAAACGGAGTAACGAAGAAAGAAACGGAGAAACGGGGAAATAAATGGAGAAATGAAGAAATAAACGCAGAAACGAACAAAGAAATGGAGAAACGAAGAAAGATACGGAGAAACGGTGAAATAAATGGAGAAACGAAGAAATAAATGGAGAAACGAAGAAAGAAACGGAGAAACGAAGAAAGAAACTGAGAAACGAAGAAAGAAATGAAGAAACGAAGAAAGAAACGAAGAAACGAACAAAGAAACGGAGATACGAAGAAAGAAACGGAGAAACGAAGAAAGAAACGGAGAATCGAAGAAAGAAACGGAGAATCGAAGAAAGAAACGGAGAAACGAAGAAAGACACGGAGAAACGAAGAAAGAAACGGAGATACGTTGAGAGAAACGGAGTAACCAAGAAAGAAACGGAGAAACAGGGAAATAAATGGAAGAACGAAGAAATAAACGCAGAAACGAACAAAGAAACGGAGAAACGAAGGAAGAAACGGAGAAACGAAGGAAGAAACGGAGAAACGAAGAAAGAAACGGAGAAACGAAGAAAGAAACGTAGAAACGAAGAAAGAAACGGAGATACGATGAGAGAAACGGAGTAACGAAGAAAGAAATGGAGAAACGGGGAAATAAATGGAGAAACGAAGAAATAAACGCAGAAACGAACAAAGAAACGGAGAAACGAAGGAAGAAACGGAGAAACGAAGGAAGAAACGGAGAAACGGAGAAATAAATGGAGAAACGAAGAAATAAACGGAGAAACGAACAAAGAAACGGAGAAGCGAAGAAAGAAACGGAGAAACGTAGAAAGAAACGGAGAAACGAGGAAAAAAACGGAGAAACGAAGAAAGAAACGGAGCAGCGAACAAAGAAACGGAGAAATGAAGAAAGAAACGGAGAAACGAACAAAGAAACGGAGAAACGAAGAAAGAAACGGAGAAACGAAGAAAGAAACGGAGAAACGAAGAAAGAAACGGAGAAACGAAGAAAGAATCGGAGAAACGAAGAAAGAAACGGAGAAACGAGGAAAGAAACGGAGAAACGAAGAATGATATGGAGAAACGGTGAAATAAATGGAGAAACGAAGAAATAAATGGAGAAACGAACATGCAAACGGAAAAACGAAGAAAGAAATGAAGAAACGAAGAAAGAAACGAAGAAACGGACAAAGAAACTGAGATACGAAGAAAGAAACGGAGAAACGAAGAAAGAAACGGAGAAGCGAACAAAGAAACGGAGAAATGAAGAAAGAAACGGAGAATCGAAGAAAGAAACGGAGAAACGAAGAAAGAAACGGAGAATCGATGAAAGAAACGGAGAAACGAACAAAGAAACGGAGAAACGAAGAAAGAAACAGAGAAACGAAGAAAGAAACGGAGAAACGAAGAAAGAACCGGAGTAACGAAGAAAGAAACGGAGAAATGGAGAAATAAATGGAGAAACGAAGAAATAAACGGAGAAACGAACAAAGAAACGGAGAAGCGAAGAAAGAAACGGAGAAACGTAGAAAGAAACGGAGAAACGAAGAAAGAAACGGAGAAACGAAGAAAGAAACGGAGAAGCGAACAAAGAAACGGAGAAATGAAGAAAGAGACGGAGAAACGAAGAAAGAAACGGAGAAACGAAGAAAGAAACGGAGAAACGATGAAAGAAACGGAGAAACGAACAAAGAAACGGAGAAACGAAGAAAGAAACGGAGAAACGAAGAAAGAAACGGAGAAACGAAGAAAGAAACGGAGAAACGAAGAAAGAAACGGAGAAACGAAGAAAGAACCGGAGTAACGAAGAAAGAAACGGAGAAGCGGAGAAATAAATGGAGAAACGAAGAAATAAACGGAGAAACGAACGAAGAAACGGAGAAGCGAAGAAAGAAACGGAGAAACGAAGAAAGAAACGGAGAAACGAGGAAAGAAACGGAGAAACGAAGAAAGAAACGGAGAAGCGAACAAAGAAACGGAGAAATGAAGAAAGAAACGGAGAAACGAACAAAGAAACGGAGAAACGAGGAAAGAAACGGAGAAAGGAAGAAAGAAACGGAGAAGCGAACAAAGAAACGGAGAAATGAAGAAAGAAACGGAGAAACGAAGAAAGAAACGGAGAAACGAAGAATTAAACGGAGATACGATGAGAGAAACGGAGTAACGAAGAAAGAAACGGAGAAACGGGGAAATAAATGGAGAAACGAAGAAATAAACGCAGAAACGAACAAAGAAACGGAGAAACGAAGGAAGAAACGGAGAAACGAAGGAAGAAATGAAGAAACGAAGAAAGAAACGGAGAAACGAAGAAAGAAACGGAGAAACGAAGAAAGAACCGTAGTAACGAATAAAGAAACGGAGAAACGAAGAAAGAAACGGAGAAACGAGGAAAGAAACGGAGAAACGAAGAAACAAACGGAGAAGCGAACAAAGAAAGGGAGAAATGAAGAAAGAAACGGAGAAACGAAGAAAGAAACGGAGAAACGAAGAAAGAAACGGAGATACGATGAGAGAAACGGAGTAACGAAGAAAGAAACGGAGAAACGGGGAAATAAATGGAGAAACGAAGAAATAAACGGAGAAACGAACAAAGAAACGGAGAAGCGAAGAAAGAAACGGAGAAACGAAGAAAGAAACGGAGAAACGAGGAAAGAAACGGAGAAACGAAGAAAGAAACGGAGAAGCGAACAAAGAAACGGAGAAATGAAGAAAGAAACGGAAAAACGAAGAAAGAAAGGGAGAAACGAAGAAAGAAACGGAGATACGATGAGAGAAACGGAGTAACGAAGAAAGAAACGGAGAAACGGGGAAATAAATGGAGAAACAAAGAAATAAACGCAGAAACGAACAAAGAAACAGAGAAACGAAGGAAGAAACGGAGAAACGAAGGAAGAAACGGAGAAACGAAGAAAGAAACGCAGAAACGAAGAAAGAAACGGAGAAACGAAGAAAGAAACGGAGATACGAAGAAAGAAACGGAGAAACGAAGAAAGAAACGGAGAATCGAAGAAAGAAACGGAGAATCGAAGAAAGAAACGGAGAAACGAAGAAAGAAACGGAGAAACGAAGAAAGAAACGGAGATACGATGAGAGAAACGGAGTAACGAAGAAAGAAACGGAGAAACGGGGAAATAAAAGGAGAAATGAAGAAATAAACGCAGAAACGAACAAAGAAACGGAGAAACGAAGGAAGAAACGGAGAAACGAAGGAAGAAACGGAGAAACGAAGAAAGAAACGGAGAAACGAAGAAAGAAATGGAGAAACGTAGAAAGAACCGGAGTAACGAAGAAAGAAACAGAGAAGCGGAGAAATAAATGGAGAAACGAAGAAATAAACGGAGAAACGAACAAAGAAACAGAGAAGCGAAGAAAGAAACGGAGAAACGTACAAAGAAACGGAGAAACGAACAAAGAAACGGCGAAACGAAGAAAGAAACGGAGAAACGGAGAAATAAACGGAGAAACGAACAAGCAAACGGAGAAACGAAGGAAGAAACGGAGAAACGAAGAAAGAAACGGAGAAATGTAGAAATAAACGGAGAAACGAACAAGCAAACGGAGAAACGAAGGAAGAAACGGAGATACGAAGAAAGAAACGGAGAATCGAAGAAAGAAACGGAGAAACGAAGAAAGAAACGGAGAAACGAAGAAAGGAACGGAGATACGATGAGAGAAACGGAGTGACGAAGAAAGAAACGGAGAAACGGGGAAATAAAAGGAGAAACGAAGAAATAAACGCAGAAACGAACAATGAAACGGAGAAACGAAGGAAGAAACGGAGAAACGAAGGAAGAAACGGAGAAACGAAGAAAGAAACGGAGAAACGAGGAAAGAAATGGAGAAACGTAGAAAGAACCGGAGTAACGAAGAAAGAAACAGAGAAGCGGAGAAATAAATGGAGAAACGAAGAAATGAACGGAGAAACGAACAAAGAAACGGAGAAGCGAAGAAAGAAACGGAGAAACGTACAAAGAAACGGAGAAACGAACAAAGAAACGGCGAAACGAAGAAAGAAACGGAGAAACGGAGAAATAAACGGAGAAACGAACAAGGAAACGGAGAAACGAAGAAAGAAACTGAGAAACGAAGAAAGAAACGGAGAAACGAAGAAAGAAACGGAGAAACGAAGAAACAAACGGAGAAACGAGGAAAGAAACGGAGAAACGAAGAAAGAGACGGAGAAGCGAACAAAGAAACGGAGAAATGAAGAAAGAAACGGAGAAACGAAGAAAGAAACGGAGAAACGAAGAAAGAAACGGAGAAACGATGAAAGAAACGGAGAAACGAACAAAGAAACGGAGAGACGAAGAAAGAAACGGAGAAATAAATGGAGAAACGAAGAAATAAACGGAGAAACGAACAAGGAAACGGAGAAACGAAGAAATAAACGCAGAAACGAACAAAGAAACAGAGAAACGAAGGAAGAAACGGAGAAACGAAGGAAGAAACGGAGAAACGAAGAAAGAAACGGAGAAACGAAGAAAGAACCGGAGTAACGAAGAAAGAAACGGAGAAACGGAGAAATAAATGGAGAAACGAAGAAATAAACGGAGAAACGAACCAGGAAACGGAGAAACGAAGAAAGAAACGGAGAATCGAAGAAAGCAATGGAGAAACGAAGAAAGAAACGGAGAATCTAAGAAAGAAACGGAGAAACGAAGAAAGAAACGGAGATACGATGAGAGAAACGGAGTAACGAAGAAAGAAACGGAGAAACGGGGAAATAAATGGAGAAACGAAGAAATAAACGCAGAAACGAACAAAGAAACAGAGAAACGAAGGAAGAAACGGAGAAACGAAGGAAGAAACGGAGAAACGAAGAAAGAAACGGAGAAACGAAGAAAGAAACGGAGAAACGAAGAAAGAAATGGAGAAACGTAGAAAGAACCGGAGTAACGAAGAAAGAAACGGAGAAGCGAACATAGAAACGGAGAAATGAAGAAAGAAACGGAGAAACGAAGAAAGAACCGGAGTAACGAAGAAAGAAACGGAGAAACGGAGAAATAAATGGAGAAACGAAAAAAGAAACGGAGATACGAAGAAAGAAACGGAGAAACGAAAAAAGAAACGGAGAATCGACGAAAGAACCGGAGAATCGAAGAAAGAAACGGAGAAACGAAGAAAGAAACGGAGAAACGAAGAAAGAAACGGAGATACGATGAGAGAAACGGAGTAACGAAGAAAGAAACGGAGAAACGGGGAAATAAATGGAGAAACGAAGAGATAAACGCAGAAACGAACAAAGAAACAGAGAAACGAAGGAAGAAACGGAGAAACGAAGGAAGAAACGGAGAAACGAAGAAAGAAACGGAGAAACGAAGAAAGAAACGGAGAAACGAAGAAAGAAACGGAGATACGATGAGAGAAACGGAGTAACGAAGAAAGAAACGGAGAAACGGGGAAATAAAAGGAGAAACGAAGAAATAAACGCAGAAACGAACAAAGAAACGGAGATACGAAGGAAGAAACGGAGAAACGAAGGAAGAAACGGAGAACCGAAGAAAGAAACGGAGAAACGAAGAAAGAAATGGAGAAACGTAGAAAGAACCGGAGTAACGAAGAAAGAAACGGAGAAGCGAACATAGAAACGGAGAAATGAAGAAAGAAACGGAGAAACGAAGAAAGAAACGGAGAAACGAAGAAAGAAACGGAGAAACGATGAAAGAAACGGAGAAACGAACAAAGAAACGGAGAGACGAAGAAAGAAACGGAGAAATAAATGGAGAAACGAAGAAAGAAACGGAGAAACGAACAAAGAAACGGAGAAGCGAAGAAAGAAACGGAGAAACGAAGAAAGAAACGGAGAAACAAAGAAAGAAACGGAGAAACGAAGAAAGAAACGGAGAAGCGAACAAAGAGACGGAGAAATGAAGAAAGAAACGGAGAAACGAAGAAAGAAACGGAGAAACGAAGAAAGAAACGGAGAAACGATGAAAGAAACGGAGATACGAACAAAGAAAAGGAGAAACGAAGAAAGAAACGGAGAAACGGAGAAACGAAGAAAGAAACGGAGAAACGAAGAAAGAACCGGGGTAACGAAGAAAGAAACGCAGAAACGAACAAAGAAACGTAGAAACGAAGAAAGATACGGAGAAACGGTGAAATAAATGGAGAAACGAAGAAATAAATGCAGAAACGAACAAGCAAACGGAGAAACGAAGAAAGAAACTGAGAAACGAAGAACGAAATGAAGAAACGAAGAAAGAAACGAAGAAACGAACAAAGAAACGGAGATACGAAGAAAGTAACGGAGAAACGAAGAAAGAAATGGAGAATCGAAGAAAGAAACGGAGAATCGAAGAAAGAAACGGAGAAACGAAGAAAGAAACGGAGAAACGAAGAAAGAAACGGAGATACGATGAGAGAAACGGAGTAACGATGAAAGAAACGAAGAAACGAAGAAAGAAACGGAGAATCGGAGAAATAAATGGAGAAACGAAGGAATAAACCGACAAACGGAGAAACGGACAAACGATGAAACGAACGAAGAAACGGAGAAACGAAGAAAGAAACGGAGAAACGAAGAAAGAAACGGAGAAACGAACAAAGAAACGGAGAAACGAAGAAAGAAACGGAGATACGATGAGAGAAACGGAGTAACGAAGAAAGAAACGGAGATACGATGAGAGAAACGGAGTAACGAAGAAAGAAACGGAGATACGATGAGAGAAACGGAGTAACGAAGAAAGAAACGGAGAAACGGGGAAATAAATGGAGAAACGAAGAAATAAACGCAGAAACGAACAAAGAAACAGAGAAACGAAGGAAGAAACGGAGAAACGAAGGAAGAAACGGAGAAACGAAGAAAGAAACGGAGAAACGAAGAAAGAAACGGAGAGACGAAGAAAGAAACGGAGAAATAAATGGAGAAACGAAGAAATAAACGGAGAAACGAACAAAGAAACGGAGAAACGAAGAAACAAACGGAGAAACGAGGAAAGAAACGGAGAAACGAAGAAAGAAACGGAGAAACGAACAAAGAAACAGAGAAACGAACAAAGAAACGGAGAAACGAAGAAAGAAACGGAGAAACGAAGAAAGAAACGGAGATACGAAGAAAGAAACGGAGAAACGAAGAAAGAAACGGAGAATCGAAGAAAGAAACGGAGAATCGAAGAAAGAAACGGAGAAACGAAGAAAGAAACGGAGAAACGAAGAAAGAAACGGAGATACGATGAGAGAAACGGAGTAACGAAGAAAGAAACGGAGAAACGGGGAAATAAATGGAGAAACGAAGAAATAAACGCAGAAACGAACAAAGAAACAGAGAAACGAAGGAAGAAACGGAGAAACGAAGGAAGAAACGGAGAAACGAAGAAAGAAACGGAGAAACGAAGAAAGAAACGGAGATACGATGAGAGAAACGGAGTAACGAAGAAAGAAACGGAGAAACGGGGAAATAAATGGAGAAACGAAGAAATAAACGCAGAAACGAACAAAGAAACAGAGAAACGAAGGAAGAAACGGAGAAACGAAGGAAGAAACGGAGAAACGAAGAAAGAAACGGAGAAACGAAGAAAGAAACGGAGAAACGAAGAAAGAAACGGAGATACGAAGAAAGAAACGGAGAAACGAAAAAAGAAACGGAGATACGATGAGAGAAACGGAGTAACGAAGAAAGAAACGGAGAAACGGGGAAATAAAAGGAGAAACGAAGAAATAAACGCAGAAACGAACAAAGAAACGGAGAAACGAAGGAAGAAACGGAGAAACGAAGGAAGAAACGGAGAAACGAAGAAAGAAACGGAGAAACGAAGAAAGAAATGGAGAAACGTAGAAAGAACCGGAGTAACGAAGAAAGAAACAGAGAAGCGGAGAAATAAATGGAGAAACGAAGAAATAAACGGAGAAACGAACAAAGAAACGGAGAAGCGAAGAAAGAAACGGAGAAACGTACAAAGAAACGGAGAAACGAACAAAGAAACGGCGAAACGAAGAAAGAAACGGAGAAACGGAGAAATAAACGGAGAAACGAACAAGCAAACGGAGAAACGAAGGAAGAAACGGAGAAACGAAGAAAGAAACGGAGAAATGTAGAAATAGATGGAGAAACGAAGAAATAAACCGAGAAACGGAGAAAGAAACGGAGAAACGAACAAAGAAACAGAGAAACGAACAAAGAAACGGAGAAACGAAGAAAGAAACGGAGAAACGAAGAAAGAACCGGAGATACGAAGAAAGAAACGGAGAAACGAAGAAAGAAACGGAGAATCGAAGAAAGAAACGGAGAATCGAAGAAAGAAACGGAGAAACGAAGAAAGAAACGGAGAAACGAAGAAAGAAACGGAGATACGATGAGAGAAACGGAGTAACGAAGAAAGAAACGGAGAAACGGGGAAATAAATGGAGAAACGAAGAAATAAACGCAGAAACGAACAAAGATACAGAGAAACGAAGGAAGAAACGGAGAAACGAAGGAAGAAACGGAGAAACGAAGAAAGAAACGGAGAAACGAAGAAAGAAACGGAGAAACGAAGAAAGAAACGGAGATACGAAGAAAGAAACGGAGAAACGAAGAAAGAAACGGAGAATCGAAGAAAGAAACGGAGAATCGAAGAAAGAAACGGAGAAACGAAGAAAGAAACGGAGAAACGAAGAAAGGAACGGAGATACGATGAGAGAAACGGAGTAACGAAGAAAGAAACGGAGAAACGGGGAAATAAAAGGAGAAACGAAGAAATAAACGCAGAAACGAACAAAGAAACGGAGAAACGAAGGAAGAAACGAAGAAACGAAGGAAGAAACGGAGAAACGAAGAAAGAAACGGAGAAACGAAGAAAGAAATGGAGAAACGTAGAAAGAACCGGAGTAACGAAGAAAGAAACAGAGAAGCGGAGAAATAAATGGAGAAACGAAGAAATGAACGGAGAAACGAACAAAGAAACGGAGAAGCGAAGAAAGAAACGGAGAAACGTACAAAGAAACGGAGAAACGAACAAAGAAACGGCGAAACGAAGAAAGAAACGGAGAAACGGAGAAATAAACGGAGAAACGAACAAGCAAACGGAGAAACGAAGGAAGAAACGGAGAAACGAAGAAAGAAACGGAGAAATGTAGAAATAAATGGAGAAACGAAGAAATAAACCGAGAAACGGAGAAAGAAACGGAGAAACGAACAAAGAAACAGAGAAACGAACAAAGCAACGGAGAAACGAAGAAAGAAGCGGCGAAATCAAGAAGGAAACGGAGAAACGAAGAAAGAAACGGAGAAACGAACAAAGAAACGGAGAAACGAAGAAAGAAACGGAGAAACGGAGAAATAAATGGAGAAACGAAGAAATAAACGGAGAAACGAACAAGCAAACGGAGAAATGAAGGAAGAAACGGTGAAATAAATGTAGAAACGAAGAAATAAACGGAGAAACGAAGAAAGAAACGGAGAAACGAAGAAAGAAACGGAGAAACGAAGAAAGAAACGGAGTAACGATGAAAGAAACGAAGAAACGAAGAAGGAAACGGAGAAACGAAGAAAGAAACGGAGATACGATGAGAGAAACGGAGTAACGATGAAAGAAACGAAGAAACGAAGAAAGAAACGGAGAAACGGGGAAATAAATGGAGAAACGAAGAAATAAACGCAGAAACGAACAAAGAAACAGAGAAACGAAGGAAGAAACGGAGAAACGAAGGAAGAAACGGAGAAACGAAGAAAGAAACGGAGAAACGAAGAAAGAAACGGAGATACGATGAGAGAAACGGAGTAACGATGAAAGAAACGAAGAAACGAAGAAAGAAACGGAGAATCGGAGAAATAAATGGAGAAACGAAGGAATAAACCGACAAACGGAGAAACGGACAAACGATGAAACGAACGAAGAAACGGAGAAACGAAGAAAGAAACGGAGAAACGAAGAAAGAAACGGAGAAACGAACAAAGAAACGGAGAAACGAAGAAAGAAACGGAGATACGATGAGAGAAACGGAGTAACGAAGAAAGAAACGGAGATACGATGAGAGAAACGGAGTAACGAAGAAAGAAACGGAGATACGATGAGAGAAACGGAGTAACGAAGAAAGAAACGGAGAAACGGGGAAATAAATGGAGAAACGAAGAAATAAACGCAGAAACGAACAAAGAAACAGAGAAACGAAGGAAGAAACGGAGAAACGAAGGAAGAAACGGAGAAACGAAGAAAGAAACGGAGAAACGAAGAAAGAAACGGAGAGACGAAGAAAGAAACGGAGAAATAAATGGAGAAACGAAGAAATAAACGGAGAAACGAACAAAGAAACGGAGAAACGAAGAAACAAACGGAGAAACGAGGAAAGAAACGGAGAAACGAAGAAAGAAACGGAGAAACGAACAAAGAAACAGAGAAACGAACAAAGAAACGGAGAAACGAAGAAAGAAACGGAGAAACGAAGAAAGAAACGGAGATACGAAGAAAGAAACGGAGAAACGAAGAAAGAAACGGAGAATCGAAGAAAGAAACGGAGAATCGAAGAAAGAAACGGAGAAACGAAGAAAGAAACGGAGAAACGAAGAAAGAAACGGAGATACGATGAGAGAAACGGAGTAACGAAGAAAGAAACGGAGAAACGGGGAAATAAATGGAGAAACGAAGAAATAAACGCAGAAACGAACAAAGAAACAGAGAAACGAAGGAAGAAACGGAGAAACGAAGGAAGAAACGGAGAAACGAAGAAAGAAACGGAGAAACGAAGAAAGAAACGGAGATACGATGAGAGAAACGGAGTAACGAAGAAAGAAACGGAGAAACGGGGAAATAAATGGAGAAACGAAGAAATAAACGCAGAAACGAACAAAGAAACAGAGAAACGAAGGAAGAAACGGAGAAACGAAGGAAGAAACGGAGAAACGAAGAAAGAAACGGAGAAACGAAGAAAGAAACGGAGAAACGAAGAAAGAAACGGAGATACGAAGAAAGAAACGGAGAAACGAAAAAAGAAACGGAGATACGATGAGAGAAACGGAGTAACGAAGAAAGAAACGGAGAAACGGGGAAATAAAAGGAGAAACGAAGAAATAAACGCAGAAACGAACAAAGAAACGGAGAAACGAAGGAAGAAACGGAGAAACGAAGGAAGAAACGGAGAAACGAAGAAAGAAACGGAGAAACGAAGAAAGAAATGGAGAAACGTAGAAAGAACCGGAGTAACGAAGAAAGAAACAGAGAAGCGGAGAAATAAATGGAGAAACGAAGAAATAAACGGAGAAACGAACAAAGAAACGGAGAAGCGAAGAAAGAAACGGAGAAACGTACAAAGAAACGGAGAAACGAACAAAGAAACGGCGAAACGAAGAAAGAAACGGAGAAACGGAGAAATAAACGGAGAAACGAACAAGCAAACGGAGAAACGAAGGAAGAAACGGAGAAACGAAGAAAGAAACGGAGAAATGTAGAAATAGATGGAGAAACGAAGAAATAAACCGAGAAACGGAGAAAGAAACGGAGAAACGAACAAAGAAACAGAGAAACGAACAAAGAAACGGAGAAACGAAGAAAGAAACGGAGAAACGAAGAAAGAACCGGAGATACGAAGAAAGAAACGGAGAAACGAAGAAAGAAACGGAGAATCGAAGAAAGAAACGGAGAATCGAAGAAAGAAACGGAGAAACGAAGAAAGAAACGGAGAAACGAAGAAAGAAACGGAGATACGATGAGAGAAACGGAGTAACGAAGAAAGAAACGGAGAAACGGGGAAATAAATGGAGAAACGAAGAAATAAACGCAGAAACGAACAAAGATACAGAGAAACGAAGGAAGAAACGGAGAAACGAAGGAAGAAACGGAGAAACGAAGAAAGAAACGGAGAAACGAAGAAAGAAACGGAGAAACGAAGAAAGAAACGGAGATACGAAGAAAGAAACGGAGAAACGAAGAAAGAAACGGAGAATCGAAGAAAGAAACGGAGAATCGAAGAAAGAAACGGAGAAACGAAGAAAGAAACGGAGAAACGAAGAAAGGAACGGAGATACGATGAGAGAAACGGAGTAACGAAGAAAGAAACGGAGAAACGGGGAAATAAAAGGAGAAACGAAGAAATAAACGCAGAAACGAACAAAGAAACGGAGAAACGAAGGAAGAAACGAAGAAACGAAGGAAGAAACGGAGAAACGAAGAAAGAAACGGAGAAACGAAGAAAGAAATGGAGAAACGTAGAAAGAACCGGAGTAACGAAGAAAGAAACAGAGAAGCGGAGAAATAAATGGAGAAACGAAGAAATGAACGGAGAAACGAACAAAGAAACGGAGAAGCGAAGAAAGAAACGGAGAAACGTACAAAGAAACGGAGAAACGAACAAAGAAACGGCGAAACGAAGAAAGAAACGGAGAAACGGAGAAATAAACGGAGAAACGAACAAGCAAACGGAGAAACGAAGGAAGAAACGGAGAAACGAAGAAAGAAACGGAGAAATGTAGAAATAAATGGAGAAACGAAGAAATAAACCGAGAAACGGAGAAAGAAACGGAGAAACGAACAAAGAAACAGAGAAACGAACAAAGCAACGGAGAAACGAAGAAAGAAGCGGCGAAATCAAGAAGGAAACGGAGAAACGAAGAAAGAAACGGAGAAACGAACAAAGAAACGGAGAAACGAAGAAAGAAACGGAGAAACGGAGAAATAAATGGAGAAACGAAGAAATAAACGGAGAAACGAACAAGCAAACGGAGAAATGAAGGAAGAAACGGTGAAATAAATGTAGAAACGAAGAAATAAACGGAGAAACGAAGAAAGAAACGGAGAAACGAAGAAAGAAACGGAGAAACGAAGAAAGAAACGGAGTAACGATGAAAGAAACGAAGAAACGAAGAAGGAAACGGAGAATCGGAGAAATAAATGGAGAAACGAAGGAATAAACCGACAAACGGAGAAACGGAGAAACGATGAAACGAACGAAGAAACGGAGAAACGAAGAAAGAAACGGACAAACGAAGAAAGAAACGGAGAAACGAACAAAGAAACGGAGAGACGAAGAAAGAAACGGAGAAATAAATGGAGAAACGAAGAAATAAACGGAGAAACGAACAAGGAAACGGAGAAACGAAGAAAGAAACGGAGAAACGAAGAAAGAAACGGAGAAACGAAGAAAGAAACGGAGAAACGAAGAAACAAAGGGAGAAACGAGGAAAGAAACGGAGAAACGAAGAAAGAAACGGAGAAGCGAACATAGAAACGGAGAAATGAAGAAAGAAACGGAGAAACGAAGAAAGAAACGGAGAAACGAAGAAAGAAACGGAGAAACGATGAAAGAAACGGAGAAACGAACAAAGAAACGGAGAGACGAAGAAAGAAACGGAGAAATAAATGGAGAAACGAAGAAAGAAACGGAGAAACGAAGAAAGAAACGGAGAAACGAAGGAACAAACGGAGAAACGAGGAAAGAAACGGAGAAACGAAGAAAGAAACGGAGAAACGAACAAAGAAACGGAGAAGCGAAGAAAGAAACGGAGAAACGAAGAAAGAAACGGAGAAACAAAGAAAGAAACGGAGAAACGAAGAAAGAAACGGAGAAGCGAACAAAGAAACGGAGAAATGAAGAAAGAAACGGAGAAACGAAGAAAGAAACGGAGAAACGAAGAAAGAAACGGAGAATCGATGAAAGAAACGGAGAAACGAACAAAGAAAAGGAGAAACGAAGAAAGAAACGGAGAAACGAAGAAAGAAACGGAGAAACGAAGAAAGAAACGGAGAAACGAAGAAAGAACCGGGGTAACGAAGAAAGAAACGCAGAAACGAACAAAGAAACGTAGAAACGAAGGAAGATACGGAGAAACGGTGAAATAAATGGAGAAACGAAGAAATAAATGCAGAAACGAACAAGCAAACGGAGAAACGAAGAAAGAAACTGAGAAACGAAGAAAGAAACGGAGAAACGAACAAAGAAACGGAGAAACAAAGAAAGAAACGGAGAAATAAATGGAGAAACGAAGAAATAAACGGAGAATCGAACAAAGAAACGGAGAAACGAACAAAGAAACGGAGAAACGAAGAAAGAAACGGAGAAACGAAGAAAGAAACGGAGATACGATGAGAGAAACGGAGTAACGAAGAAAGAAACGGAGAAACGGGGAAATAAATGGAGAAACGAAGAAATAAACGCAGAAACGAACAAAGAAACAGAGAAACGAAGGAAGAAACGGAGAAACGAAGGAAGAAACGGAGAAACGAAGAAAGAAACGGAGAAACGAAGAAAGAAACGGAGAAACGAAGAAAGAAACGGAGATACGAAGAAAGAAACGGAGAAACGAAGAAAGAAACGGAGAATCGAAGAAAGAAACGGAGAATCGAAGAAAGAAACGAAGAAACGAAGAAAGAAACGGAGATACGATGAGAGAAACGGAGTAACGAAGAAAGAAACGGAGAAACGGGGAAATAAAAGGAGAAACGAAGAAATAAACGCAGAAACGAACAAAGAAACGGAGAAACGAAGGAAGAAACGGAGAAACGAAGGAAGAAACGGAGAAACGAAGAAAGAAACGGAGAAACGAAGAATGAAATGGAGAAACGTAGAAAGAACCGGAGTAACGAAGAAAGAAACGGAGAAGCGGAGAAATAAATGGAGAAACGAAGAAATAAACGGAGAAACGAACAAAGAAACGGAGAAGCGAAGAAAGAAACGGAGAAACGTACAAAGAAATGGAGAAACGAACAAAGAGACGGCGAAACGAAGAAAGAAACGGAGAAACGGAGAAATAAACGGAGAAACGAACAAGCAAACGGAGAAACGAAGGAAGAAACGGAGAAACGAAGAGAGAAACGGAGAAATGTAGAAATAAATGGAGAAACGAAGAAATAAACCGAGAAACGGAGAAAGAAACGGAGAAACGAACAAAGAAACAGAGAAACGAACAAAGAAACGGAGAAACGAAGAAAGAAACGGCGAAATCAAGAAAGAAACGGAGAAACGAAGAAAGAAACGGACAAACGAACAAAGAAACGGAGAAACGAAGAAAGAAACGGAGAAACGGAGAAATAAATGGAGAAACGAAGAAATAAACGGAGAAACGAACAAGCAAACGGAGAAACGAAGGAAGAAACGGTGAAATAAATGTAGAAACGAAGAAATAAACGGAGACACGAAGAAAGAAACGGAGAAACGAAGAAAGAAACGGAGAAACGAAGAAAGAAACGGAGAAACGAGGAAAGAAACGGAGTAACGATGAAAGAAACGAAGAAACGAAGAAGGAAACGGAGAATCGGAGAAATAAATGGAGAAACGAAGGAATAAACCGACAAACGGAGAAACGGAGAAACGATGAAACGAACGAAGAAACGGAGAAACGAAGAAAGAAACGGAGAAACGAAGAAAGAAACAGAGAAACGAACAAAGAAACGGAGAAACGAAGAAAGAAACGGAGAAATAAATGGAGAAACGAAGAAATAAACGGAGAAACGAACAAGGAAACGGAGAAACGAAGAAAGAAACGGAGAAATGAAGAAAGAAACGGAGAAACGGGGAAATAAAAGGAGAAACGAAGAAATAAACGCAGAAACGAACAAAGAAACGGAGAAACGAAGGAAGAAACGGAGAAACGAAGGAAGAAACGGAGAAACGAAGAAAGAAACGGAGAAACGAAGAAAGAAACGGAGAAACGAAGAAACAACGGGAGTAACGAAGAAAGAAACGGAGAAACGAACAAAGAAACGGAGAAACGTAGAAAGAAACGGAGATACGAAGAAAGAAACGGAGAAACGTAGAAAGAAACGGAGAATCGAAGAAAGAAACGGAGAAACGAATAAAGAAACGGCGAAACGAAGAAAGAAACGGAGATACGATGAGAGAAACGGAGTAACGAAGAAAGAAACGGAGAAACGGGGAAATAAATGGAGAAACGAAGAAATAAACGCAGAAACGAACAAAGGAACGGAGAAACGAAGGAAGAAACGGAGAAACGAAGGAAGAAACGGAGAAACGAAGAAAGAAACGGAGAAACGAAGAAAGAAATGGAGAATCGTAGAAAGAAACGGAGTAACGAAGAAAGAAACAGAGAAGCGGAGAAATAAATGGAGAAACGAAGAAATAAACGGAGAAACGAACAAAGAAACGGAGAAGCGAAGAAAGAAACGGAGAAACGTACAAAGAAACGGAGAAACGAACAAAGAAACGGCGAAACGAAGATAGAAACGGAGAAACGGAGAAATAAACGGAGAAACGAACAAGCAAACGGAGAAACGAAGGAAGAAACGGAGAAACGAAGAAAGAAACGGAGAAATGTAGAAATAAATGGAGAAACGAAGAAATAAACCGAGAAACGGAGAAAGAAACGGAGAAACGAACAAAGAAACAGAGAAACGAACAAAGAAACGGAGAAACGAAGAAAGAAACGGCGAAATCAAGAAAGAAACGGAGAAACGAAGAAAGAAACGGAGAAACGAACAAAGAAACGGAGAAACGAAGAAAGAAACGGAGAAACGGAGAAATAAATTGAGAAACGAAGAAATAAACGGAGAAACGAACAAGCAAACGGAGAAACGAAGGAAGAAACGGTGAAATAAATGTAGAAACGAAGAAATAAACGGAGAAACGAACAAGGAAACGAAGAAACGAAGAAAGAAACGGAGAAACGGAAAAAGAAACGGAGAAACGAAGAAAGAAACGGAGAAACGAAGAAAGAAATGGAGAAACGAAGAAAGAAACGGAGATACGATGACAGAAACGGAGATACGATGAGAGAAACGGAGTAACGAAGAAAGAAACGGAGAAACGGGGAAATAAATGGAGAAACGAAGAAAGAAACGGAGAAACGAGGAAAGAAACGGAGAAACGAAGAAAGAAACGGAGAAGCGAAGAAAGAAACGGAGAATCGAAGAAAGAAACGGAGAAACGAAGAAAGAAATGGAGAAACGAAGAAAGAAACGGAGATACGATGAGAGAAACGGAGTAACGAAGAAAGAAACGGAGAAACGGGGAAATAAATGGAGAAACGAAGAAATAAACGCAGAAACGAACAAAGAAACGGAGAAACGAAGGAAGAAACGGAGAAACGAAGAAAGAAACGGAGAAACGGAAAAATAAATGGAGAAACGAAGAAATAAACGGAGAAACGAACAAGGAAACGGAGAGACGACGGAAGAAATGGAGAAACGGAGAAATAAATGGAGAAACGAAGAAATAAACGGAGAAACGAACAAGGAAACGGAGAAACGACGGAAGAAATGGAGAAACGGAGAAATAAACGCAGAAACGGAGAAGCGAAGAAAGAAACGGAAAAACGAACAAAGGAACGGAGAAACGAAGAAAGAAACGGAGAAACGAAGAAAGAAACGGAGAAACGGAGAAATAAACGGAGAAACGAACAAGCAAACGGAGAAACGAAGGAAGAAACGGAGAAACGAAGAAAGAAACGGAGAAATGTAGAAATAAATGGAGAAACGAAGAAATAAACCGAGAAACGGAGAAAGAAACGGAGAAGCGAACATAGAAACGGAGAAACAGAAAAAGAAACGGAGAAACGAAGAAAGAAACGGAGAAACGAAGAAAGAAACGGAGAAACGAGGAAAGAAACGGAGAAACGAAGAAAGAAACGGAGATACGATGAGAGAAACGGAGTAACGAAGAAAGAAACGGAGGAACGGGGAAATAAATGGAGAAACGAAGAAAGAAACGGAGAAACGAGGAAAGAAACGGAGAAACGAAGAAAGAAACGGAGAAGCGAAGAAAGAAACGGAGAATCGAAGAAAGAAACGGAGAAACGAAGAAAGAAATGGAGAAACGAAGAAAGAAACGGAGATACGATGAGAGAAACGGAGTAACCAAGAAAGAAACGGAGAAACGGGGAAATAAATGGAGAAACGAAGAAATAAACGCAGAAACGAACAAAGAAACGGAGAAACGAAGGAAGAAACGGAGAAACGAAGAAAGAAACGGAGAAACGGAAAAATAAATGGAGAAACGAAGAAATAAACGGAGAAACGAACAAGGAAACGGAGAGACGACGGAAGAAATGGAGAAACGGAGAAATAAATGGAGAAACGAAGAAATAAACGGAGAAACGAACAAGGAAGCCGAGAAACGAAGAAAGAAACGGAGAAACGGAAAAAGAAACGGAGAAACGAAGAAAGAAACGGAGAAACGAAGAAAGAAACGGAGAAACGAGGAAAGAAACGGAGAAACGAAGAAAGAAACGGAGAAACGAGGAAAGAAACGGAGAAACGAAGAAAGAAACGGAGAATCGGACAAATAAATGGAGGAACGAAGGAATAAGCCGACAAACGGAGAAACGGAGAAACGATGAAACGAACGAAGAAACGGAGAAACGAAGAAAGAAACGGAGAAACGAAGAAAGAAACGGAGAAACGAAGAAAGAAACGGAGGAATGAAGAAAGAAACGGAGAAATAAATGGAGACACGAAGAAATAAACGGAGAAACGAACAAGGAAACGGAGAAACGAAGAAAGAAACGGAGAAACGGAAAAAGAAACGGAGAAACGAAGAAAGAAACGGAGAAACGAAGAAAGAAACGGAGAAACGAGGAAAGAAACGGAGAAACGAAGAAAGAAACGGAGACACGAGGAAATAAACGGAGAAACGAAGAAAGAAACGGAGAAGCGAACATAGAAACGGAGAAATGAAGAAAGAAACGGAGAAACGAAGAAAGAAACGGAGAAACGAAGAAAGAAACGGAGAAACGAAGAAAGAACCGGAGTAACGAAGAAAGAAACGGAGAAACGGGGAAATAAATGGAGAAACGAAGAAATAAACGCAGAAACGAACAAAGAAACGGAGAAGCGAAGAAAGAAACGGAGAAACGACCAATTAAACGGAGAAACGAACAAAGAAACGGAGAAACGAAGAAAGAAACGGAGAAACGAAGAAAGAAACGGAGAAACGAAGAAAGAAACGGAGGAATGAAGAAAGAAACGGAGAAATAAATGGAGACACGAAGAAATAAACGGAGAAACGAACAAGGAAACGGAGAAACGAAGAAAGAAACGGAGAAACGGAAAAAGAAACGGAGAAACGAAGAAAGAAACGGAGAAACGAAGAAAGAAACGGAGAAACGAGGAAAGAAACGGAGAAACGAAGAAAGAAACGGAGACACGAGGAAATAAACGGAGAAACGAAGAAAGAAACGGAGAAGCGAACATAGAAACGGAGAAATGAAGAAAGAAACGGAGAAACGAAGAAAGAAACGGAGAAACGAAGAAAGAAACGGAGAAACGAAGAAAGAACCGGAGTAACGAAGAAAGAAACGGAGAAACGGGGAAATAAATGGAGAAACGAAGAAATAAACGCAGAAACGAACAAAGAAACGGAGAAGCGAAGAAAGAAACGGAGAAACGACCAATTAAACGGAGAAACGAACAAAGAAACGGAGAAACGAAGAAAGAAACGGAGAAACGAAGAATGAATCGGAGAAACGAAGAAAGAACCAGAGTAACGAAGAAAGAAACGGAGAAACGAACAAAGAAACGGAGAAACGAAGAAAGAAACGGAGATACGATGAGAGAAACGGAGTAACGAAGAAAGAAACGGAGAAACGGGGAAATAAATGGAGAAACGAAGAAAGAAACGGAGAAACGAGGAAAGAAACGGAGAAACGAAGAAAGAAACGGAGAAGCGAAGAAAGAAACGGAGAATCGAAGAAAGAAACGGAGAAACGAAGAAAGAAATGGAGAAACGAAGAAAGAAACGGAGATACGATGAGAGAAACGGAGTAACGAAGAAAGAAACGGAGAAACGGGGAAATAAATGGAGAAACGAAGAAATAAACACAGAAACGAACAAAGAAACGGAGAAACGAAGGAAGAAACGGAGAAACGAAGAAAGAAACGGAGAAACGGAGAAATAAATGGAGATACGAAGAAATAAACGGAGAAACGAACAAGGAAACGGAGAAACGACGGAAGAAATGGAGAAACGGAGAAATAAATGGAGAAACGAAGAAATAAACGGAGAAACGAACAAGGAAACGGAGAAACGAAGAAAGAAACGGAGAAACGGAAAAAGAAACGGAGAAACGAAGAAAGAAACGGAGAAACGAAGAAAGAAACGGAGAAACGAGGAAAGAAACGGAGAAACGAAGAAAGAAACGGAGAAACGAGGAAAGAAACGGAGAAACGAAGAAAGAAACGGAGAAGCGAACATAGAAACGGAGAAATGAAGAAAGAAACGGAGAAACGAAGAAAGAAACGGAGACACGAGGAAAGAAACGGAGAAACGAAGAAAGAAACGGAGAAACGAAGAAAGAACCAGAGTAACGAAGAAAGAAACGGAGAAACGAACAAAGAAACGGAGAAACGAAGAAAGAAACGGAGATACGATGAGAGAAACGGAGTAACGAAGAAAGAAACGGAGAAACGGGGAAATAAATGGAGAAACGAAGAAAGAAACGGAGAAACGAGGAAAGAAACGGAGAAACGAAGAAAGAAACGGAGAAGCGAAGAAAGAAACGGAGAATCGAAGAAAGAAACGGAGAAACGAAGAAAGAAATGGAGAAACGAAGAAAGAAACGGAGATACGATGAGAGAAACGGAGTAACGAAGAAAGAAACGGAGAAACGGGGAAATAAATGGAGAAACGAAGAAATAAACGCAGAAACGAACAAAGAAACGGAGAAACGAAGGAAGAAACGGAGAAACGAAGAAAGAAACGGAGAAACGGAGAAATAAATGGAGATACGAAGAAATAAACGGAGAAACGAACAAGGAAACGGAGAAACGACGGAAGAAATGGAGAAACGGAGAAATAAATGGAGAAACGAAGAAATAAACGGAGAAACGAACAAGGAAACGGAGAAACGAAGAAAGAAACGGAGAAACGGAAAAAGAAACGGAGAAACGAAGAAAGAAACGGAGAAACGAAGAAAGAAACGGAGAAACGAGGAAAGAAACGGAGAAACGAAGAAAGAAACGGAGAAACGAGGAAAGAAACGGAGAAACGAAGAAAGAAACGGAGAAGCGAACATAGAAACGGAGAAATGAAGAAAGAAACGGAGAAACGAAGAAAGAAACGGAGACACGAGGAAAGAAACGGAGAAACGAAGAAAGAAACGGAGAAGCGAACATAGAAACGGAGAAATGAAGAAAGAAACGGAGAAACGAAGGAAGAAACGGAGAAACGGAGAAAGAAACGGAGAAACGAAGAAAGAACCGGAGTAACGAAGAAAGAAACGGAGAAACGGGGAAATAAATGTAGAAACGAAGAAATAAACGCAGAAACGAACAAAGAAACGGAGAAACGGAGGAAGAAACGGAGAAACGAAGAAAGAAACGGAGAAACGGAAAAATAAATGGAGAAACGAAGAAATAAACGGAGAAACGAACAAGGAAACGGAGAGGCGACGGAAGAAATGGAGAAACGGAGAAATAAATGGAGAAACGAAGAAATAAACGGAGAAACGAACAAGGAAGCGGAGAAACGAAGAAAGAAACGGAGAAACGGAAAAAGAAACGGAGAAACGAAGAAAGAAACGGAGAAACGAAGAAAGAAACGGAGAAACGAGGAAAGAAACGGAGAAACGAAGAAAGAAACGGAGAAACGAGGAAAGAAACGGAGAAACGAAGAAAGAAACGGAGAATCGGACAAATAAATGGAGGAACGAAGGAATAAGCCGACAAACGGAGAAACGGAGAAACGATGAAACGAACGAAGAAACGGAGAAACGAAGAAAGAAACGGAGAAACGAAGAAAGAAACGGAGAAACGAAGAAAGAAACGGAGGAATGAAGAAAGAAACGGAGAAATAAATGGAGACACGAAGAAATAAACGGAGAAACGAACAAGGAAACGGAGAAACGAAGAAAGAAACGGAGAAACGGAAAAAGAAACGGAGAAACGAAGAAAGAAACGGAGAAACGAAGAAAGAAACGGAGAAACGAGGAAAGAAACGGAGAAACGAAGAAAGAAACGGAGACACGAGGAAAGAAACGGAGAAACGAAGAAAGAAACGGAGAAGCGAACATAGAAACGGAGAAATGAAGAAAGAAACGGAGAAACGAAGAAAGAAACGGAGAAACGAAGAAAGAAACGGAGAAACGAAGAAAGAACCGGAGTAACGAAGAAAGAAACGGAGAAACGGGGAAATAAATGGAGAAACGAAGAAATAAACGGAGAAACGAACAAGGAAACGGAGAGGCGACGGAAGAAATGGAGAAACGGAGAAATAAATGGAGAAACGAAGAAATAAACGGAGAAACGAACAAGGAAGCGGAGAAACGAAGAAAGAAACGGAGAAACGGAAAAAGAAACGGAGAAACGAAGAAAGAAACGGAGAAACGAAGAATGAATCGGAGAAACGAAGAAAGAACCAGAGTAACGAAGAAAGAAACGGAGAAACGAACAAAGAAACGGAGAAACGAAGAAAGAAACGGAGATACGATGAGAGAAACGGAGTAACGAAGAAAGAAACGGAGAAGCGAAGAAAGAAACGGAGAATCGAAGAAAGAAACGGAGAAACGAAGAAAGAAATGGAGAAACGAAGAAAGAAACGGAGATACGATGAGAGAAACGGAGTAACGAAGAAAGAAACGGAGAAACGGGGAAATAAATGGAGAAACGAAGAAATAAACGCAGAAACGAACAAAGAAACGGAGAAACGAAGGAAGAAACGGAGAAACGAAGAAAGAAACGGAGAAACGGAAAAATAAATGGAGAAACGAAGAAATAAACGGAGAAACGAACAAGGAAACGGAGAGGCGACGGAAGAAATGGAGAAACGGAGAAATAAATGGAGAAACGAAGAAATAAACGGAGAAACGAACAAGGAAGCGGAGAAACGAAGAAAGAAACGGAGAAACGGAAAAAGAAACGGAGAAACGAAGAAAGAAACGGAGAAACGAAGAAAGAAACGGAGAAACGAGGAAAGAAACGGAGAAACGAAGAAAGAAACGGAGAAACGTGGAAAGAAACGGAGAAACGAAGAAAGAAACGGAGAATCGGACAAATAAATGGAGGAACGAAGGAATAAGCCGACAAACGGAGAAACGGAGAAACGATGAAACGAACGAAGAAACGGAGAAACGAAGAAAGAAACGGAGAAACGAAGAAAGAAACGGAGAAACGAAGAAAGAAACGGAGGAATGAAGAAAGAAACGGAGAAATAAATGGAGACACGAAGAAATAAACGGAGAAACGAACAAGGAAACGGAGAAACGAAGAAAGAAACGGAGAAACGGAAAAAGAAACGGAGAAACGAAGAAAGAAACGGAGAAACGAAGAAAGAAACGGAGAAACGAGGAAAGAAACGGAGAAACGAAGAAAGAAACGGAGACACGAGGAAAGAAACGGAGAAACGAAGAAAGAAACGGAGAAGCGAACATAGAAACGGAGAAGCGAAGAAAGAAACGGAGAAACGACCAATTAAACGGAGAAACGAACAAAGAAACGGAGAAACGAGGAAAGAAACGGAGAAACGAAGAATGAATCGGAGAAACGAAGAAAGAACCAGAGTAACGAAGAAAGAAACGGAGAAACGAACAAAGAAACGGAGAAACGAAGAAAGAAACGGAGATACGATGAGAGAAACGGAGTAACGAAGAAAGAAACGGAGAAACGGGGAAATAAATGGAGAAACGAAGAAAGAAACGGAGAAACGAGGAAAGAAACGGAGAAACGAAGAAAGAAACGGAGAAGCGAAGAAAGAAACGGAGAATCGAAGAAAGAAACGGAGAAACGAAGAAAGAAATGGAGAAACGAAGAAAGAAACGGAGATACGATGAGAGAAACGGAGTAACGAAGAAAGAAACGGAGAAACGGGGAAATAAATGGAGAAACGAAGAAATAAACGCAGAAACGAACAAAGAAACGGAGAAACGAAGGAAGAAACGGAGAAACGAAGAAAGAAACGGAGAAACGGAGAAATAAATGGAGATACGAAGAAATAAACGGAGAAACGAACAAGGAAACGGAGAAACGACGGAAGAAATGGAGAAACGGAGAAATAAATGGAGAAACGGAGAAATAAACGGAGAAACGAACAAGGAAACGGAGAAACGAAGAAAGAAACGGAGAAACGAAGAAAGAACCGGAGTAACGAAGAAAGAAACGGAGAAACGGGGAAATAAATGGAGAAACGAAGAAATAAACGCAGAAACGAACAAAGAAACGGAGAAGCGAAGAAAGAAACGGAAAAACGAACAAAGGAACGGAGAAACGAAGAAAGAAACGGAGAAACGAAGAAAGAAACGGAGAAACGGAGAAATAAACGGAGAAACGAACAAGCAAACGGAGAAACGAAGGAAGAAACGGAGAAACGAAAAAAGAAACGGAGAAATGTAGAAATAAATGGAGAAACGAAGAAATAAACCGAGAAACGCAGAAAGAAACGGAGAAACGAACAAAGAAACAGATAAACGAAGAAAGAAACGGAGAAACGAGGAAAGAAACGGCGAAACGAAGAAAGAAACGGAGAAACGAAGAAAGAAACGGAGAAACGAACAAAGAAACGGAGAAACGAAGAAAGAAACGGAGAAACGGAGAAATAAATGGAGAAACGAAGAAATAAACGGAGAAACGAACAAGCAAACGGAGAATCGAAGGAAGAAACGGAGAAACGAAGAAAGAATCGGGGAAATGTAGAAATAAATGGAGAAACGAAGAAATAAACCGAGAAACGGAGAAAGAAACGGAGAAACGAACAAAGGAACGGAGAAACGAAGAAAGAAACGGAGAAACGAAGAAAGAAACAGAGAAACGGAGAAATAAACGGAGAAACGAACAAGCAAACGGAGAAACGAAGGCAGAAACGGAGAAACGAAGAAAGAAACGGAGAAATGTAGAAATAAATGGAGAAACGAAGAAATAAACCGAGAAACGGAGAAAGAAACGGAGAAACGAACAAAGAAACAGAGAAACGAACAAAGAAACGGAGAAACGAAGAAAGAAACGGCGAAATCAAGAAAGAAACGGAGAAACGAAGAAAGAAACGGAGAAACGAACAAAGAAACGGAGAAACGAAGAAAGAAACGGAGAAACGGAGAAATAAATGGAGAAACGAAGGAATAAACCGACAAACGGAGAAACGGAGAAACGATGAAACGAACGAAGAAACGGAGAAACGAAGAAAGAAACGGAGAAACGGGGAAATAAATGGAGAAACGAAGAAATAAACGCAGAAACGAACAAAGAAACGGAGAAGCGAAGAAAGAAACGGAGAAACGAGGAAAGAAACGGAGAAACGAAGAAAGAAACGGAAAAGCGAACATAGAAACGGAGAAACAGAAAAAGAAACGGAGAAACGAAGAAAGAAACGGAGAAACGAAGAAAGAAACGGAGAAACGAGGAAAGAAACGGAGAAACGAAGAAGGAAACGGAGAAACGAGGAAAGAAACGGAGAAACGAAGAAAGAAACGGAGAAGCGAACATAGAAACGGAGAAATGAAGAAAGAAACGGAGAAACGAAGAAAGAAACGGAGAAACGAAGAAAGAAATGGAGAAACGAAGAAAGAAACCGAGAAACGAAGAAAGAACCGGAGTAACGAAGAAAGAAACGGTGAAACGGGGAAATAAATGGAGAAACGAACAAAGAAACAGAGAAACGAACAAAGAAACGGAGAAACGAAGAAAGAAACGGCGAAACGAAGAAAGAAACGGAGAAACGAAGAAAGAAACGGAGAAACGAACAAAGAAACGGAGAAACGAACAAAGAAACGGAGAAACGAAGAAAGAAACGGAGAAATAAATGGAGAAACGAAGAAATAAACGGAGAAACGAACAAGCAAACGGAGAATCGAAGGAAGAAACGGAGAAACGAAGAAAGAATCGGGGAAATGTAGAAATAAATGGAGAAACGAAGAAATAAACCGAGAAACGGAGAAAGAAACGGAGAAACGAACAAAGAAACAGAGATACGAACAAAGAAACGGAGAAACGAAGAAAGAAATGGAGAATCGAAGAAAGAAACGGAGAAACGAAGAAAGAAACGGAGATACGATGAGAGAAACGGAGTAACGATGAAAGAAACGAAGAAACGAAGAAAGAAACGGAGGATCGGAGAAATAAATGGAGAAACGAAGGAATAAACCGACAAACGGAGAAACGATGAAACGAACGAAGAAACGGAGAAACGAAGAAAGAAACGGAGAAACGAAGAAAGAAACGGAGAAACGAAGAAAGAAACGGAGAAACGAACAAAGAAACGGAGAAACAAAGAAAGAAACGGAGAAATAAATGGAGAAACGAAGAAATAAACGGAGAAACGAAGAAAGAAACGGAGAAACGAACAAAGAAACGGAGAAACGAAGAAAGAAACGGAGAAACGGAGAAATAAACGGAGAAACGAACAAAGAAACAGAGAAACGAACAAAGAAACGGAGAAACGAAGAAAGAAACGGCGAAACGAAGAAAGAAACGGAGAAACGAAGAAAGAAACGGAGAAACGAACAAAGAAACGGAGAAACGAAGAACGAAACGGAGAAACGGAGAAATAAATGGAGAAACGAAGAAATAAACGGAGAAACGAACAAGCAAACGGAGAAACGAAGGAAGAAACGGAGAAATAAAAGGAGAAACAAAGAAATAAACGGAGAAACGAAGAAAGAAACGGAGAAACGAAGAAAGAAACGGAGAAACGAAGAAAGAAACGGAGTAACGATGAAAGAAACGAAGAAACGAAGAAAGAAACGGAGAAACGAAGAAACAAACGGAGAAACGAGGAAAGAAACGGAGAAGCGAAGAAAGAAACGGAGAAACGAGGAAAGAAACGGAGAAACGAAGAAAGAAACGGAGAAGCGAACAAAGAAACGGAGAAATGAAGAAAGAAACGGAGAAACGAAGAAAGAAACGGAGAAACGAAGAAAGAAACGGAGAAAGGATGAAAGAAACGGAGAAACGAACAAAGAAACGGGGAAACGAAGAAAGAAACGGAGAAACGAAGAAAGAAACGGAGAAACGAAGAAAGAAACGGAGTAACGAAGAAAGAACCGGAGTAACGAAGAAAGAAACGCAGAAACGGAGAAAGAAACGTAGAAACGAAGAAATAAATGGAGAAACGAACAAGCAAACGGAGAAACGAAGAAAGAAACGGAGAAACGAAGAAAGAAATGAAGAAACGAAGAAAGAAACGAAGAAACGAACAAAGAAACGGAGAAACGAAGGAAGAAACGGAGAAACGAAGAAAGAAACGAAGGAACGAAGGAAGAAACGGAGAAAACGAAGAAAGAAACGGAGAAACGAAGAAAGAAACGGAGAAACGATGAAGGAACCGGAGTAACGAAGAAAGAAACGGAGAAACGAAGAAAGAAACGGCGAAACGAAGAAAGAAACGGAGAAACGAAGAAAGAAACGGAGAAACGAACAAAGAATCAGAGAAACGAAGAAAGAAACGGAGAAACGGAGAAATAAATGGAGAAACGAAGAAATAAACGGAGAAACGAACAAGCAAACGGAGAAAAGAAGGAAGAAACGGAGAAATAAAAGGAGAAACAAAGAAATAAACGGAGAAACGAAGAAAGAAACGGAGAAACGAAGAAAGAAACGGAGAAACGAAGAAAGAAACGGAGTAACGATGAAAGAAACGAAGAAACGAAGAAAGAAACGGAGAAACGAAGAAAGAAACGGAGAAATAAATGGAGAAACGAAGAAATAAACGGAGAAACGAACAAGGAAACGGAGAAACGAAGGAAGAAACGGAGAAACGAAGAAAGAAACTGAGAAACGAAGAAAGAAACGGAGAAACGAAGAAACAAACGGAGAAAGGATGAAAGAAACGGAGAAACGAACAAAGAAACGGGGAAACGAAGAAAGAAACGGAGAAACGAAGAAAGAAACGGAGAAACGAAGAAAGAAACGGAGTAACGAAGAAAGAACCGGAGTAACGAAGAAAGAAACGCAGAAACGGAGAAAGAAACGTAGAAACGAAGAAATAAATGGAGAAACGAACAAGCAAACGGAGAAACGAAGAAAGAAACGGAGAAACGAACAAAGAAATGAAGAAACGAAGAAAGAAACGAAGAAACGAACAAAGAAACGGAGAAACGAAGAAATAAATGGAGAAACGAACAAGCAAACGGAGAAACGAAGAAAGAAACGGAGAAACGAACAAAGAAATGAAGAAACGAAGAAAGAAACGAAGAAACGAACAAAGAAACGGAGAAACGAAGGAAGAAACGGAGAAACGAAGAAAGAAACGAAGGAACGAAGGAAGAAACGGAGAAACGAAGAAAGAAACGGAGAAACGAACAAAGAAATGAAGAAACGAAGAAAGAAACGAAGAAACGAACAAAGAAACGGAGAAACGAAGGAAGAAACGGTGAAACGATGAAGGAACCGGAGTAACGAAGAAAGAAACGGAGAAACGGAGAAATAAATGGAGAAACGAAGAAATAAACGGAGAAACGAACCAGGAAACGGAGAAACGAAGAAAGAAACGGAGAATCGAAGAAAGCAATGGAGAAACGAAGAAAGAAACGGAGAAACGAAGAAAGAAACGGAGATACGAAGAAAGAAACAGAGAAACGAAGAAAGAAACGGAGAATCGAAGAAAGAAACGGAGAAATAAATGGAGAAACGAAGAAATAAACGGAGAAACGAACCAGGAAACGGAGAAACGAAGAAAGAAACGGAGAATCGAAGAAAGCAATGGAGAAACGAAGAAAGAAACGGAGAAACGAAGAAAGAAACGGAGATACGAAGAAAGAAACAGAGAAACGAAGAAAGAAACGGAGAATCGAAGAAAGAAACGGAGAAACGAAGAAAGAAACGGAGAAACGAAGAAAGAAACGGAGTAACGAAGAATGAAACGCAGAAACGGAGAAAGAAACGGAGAAACGAAGAAAGAAACGGAGGAATGAAGAAAGAAACGGAGAAATAAATGGAGACACGAAGAAATAAACGGAGAAACGAACAAGGAAACGGAGAAACGAAGAAAGAAACGGAGAAACGGAAAAAGAAACGGAGAAACGAAGAAAGAAACGGAGAAACGAAGAAAGAAACGGAGAAACGAGGAAAGAGACGGAGAAACGAAGAAAGAAACGGAGACACGAGGAAAGAAACGGAGAAACGAAGAAAGAAACGGAGAAGCGAACATAGAAACGGAGAAATGAAGAAAGAAACGGAGAAACGAAGAAAGAACCGGAGTAACGAAGAAAGAAACGGAGAAACGGGGAAATAAATGGAGAAACGAACAAAGAAACAGAGAAACGAACAAAGAAACGGAGAAACGAAGAAAGAAACGGCGAAACGAAGAAAGAAACGGAGAGACGAAGAAAGAAACGGAGAAACGAACTAAGTAACGGAGAAACGAACAAAGAAACGGAGAAACGAAGAAAGAAACGGAGAAATAAATGGAGAAACGAAGAAATAAACGGAGAAACGAACAAGCAAACGGAGAATCGAAGGAAGAAACGGAGAAACGAAGAAAGAATCGGGGAAATGTAGAAATAAATGGAGAAACGAAGAAATAAACCGAGAAACGGAGAAAGAAACGGAGAAACGAACAAAGAAACAGAGATACGAACAAAGAAACGGAGAAACGAAGAAAGAAATGGAGAATCGAAGAAAGAAACGGAGAAACGAAGAAAGAAACGGAGATACGATGAGAGAAACGGAGTAACGATGAAAGAAACGAAGAAACGAAGAAAGAAACGGAGGATCGGAGAAATAAATGGAGAAACGAAGGAATAAACCGACAAACGGAGAAACGATGAAACGAACGAAGAAACGGAGAAACGAAGAAAGAAACGGAGAAACGAAGAAAGAAACGGAGAAACGAACAAAGAAACGGAGAAACAAAGAAAGAAACGGAGAAATAAATGGAGAAACGAAGAAATAAACGGAGAAACGAAGAAAGAAACGGAGAAACGAACAAAGAAACGGAGAAACGAAGAAAGAAACGGAGAAACGGAGAAATAAACGGAGAAACGAACAAAGAAACAGAGAAACGAACAAAGAAACGGAGAAACGAAGAAAGAAACGGCGAAACGAAGAAAGAAACGGAGAAACGAAGAAAGAAACGGAGAAACGAACAAAGAAACGGAGAAACGAAGAAAGAAACGGAGAAACGGAGAAATAAATGGAGAAACGAAGAAATAAACGGAGAAACGAACAAGCAAACGGAGAAACGAAGGAAGAAACGGAGAAATAAAAGGAGAAACAAAGAAATAAACGGAGAAACGAAGAAAGAAACGGAGAAACGAAGAAAGAAACGGAGAAACGAAGAAAGAAACGGAGTAACGATGAAAGAAACGAAGAAACGAAGAAAGAAACGGAGAAACGAAGAAAGAAACGGAGAAATAAATGGAGAAACGAAGAAATAAACGGAGAAACGAACAAGGAAACGGGGAAACGAAGGAAGAAACGGAGAAACGAAGAAAGAAACTGAGAAACGAAGAAAGAAACGGAGAAACGAAGAAACAAACGGAGAAACGAGGAAAGAAACGGAGAAGCGAAGAAAGAAACGGAGAAACGAGGAAAGAAACGGAGAAACGAAGAAAGAAACGGAGAAGCGAACAAAGAAACGGAGAAATGAAGAAAGAAACGGAGAAACGAAGAAAGAAACGGAGAAACGAAGAAAGAAACGGTGAAACGAAGAAAGAAACGGAGAAACGAAGAAAGAAACGGAGAAACGAACGAAGAACCGGAGAAACGAAGAAAGAAACGGAGAAACGGAGAAATAAATGGAGAAACGAAGAAATAAACGGAGAAACGAACAAGCAAACGGAGAAAAGAAGGAAGAAACGGAGAAATAAAAGGAGAAACAAAGAAATAAACGGAGAAACGAAGAAAGAAACGGAGAAACGAAGAAAGAAACGGAGAAACGAAGAAAGAAACGGAGTAACGATGAAAGAAACGAAGAAACGAAGAAAGAAACGGAGAAACGAAGAAAGAAACGGAGAAATAAATGGAGAAACGAAGAAATAAACGGAGAAACGAACAAGGAAACGGAGAAACGAAGGAAGAAACGGAGAAACGAAGAAAGAAACTGAGAAACGAAGAAAGAAACGGAGAAACGAAGAAACAAACGGAGAAACGAGGAAAGAAACGGAGAAACGAAGAAAGAAACGGAGAAACGAAGAAAGAACCGGAGTAACGAAGAAAGAAACGCAGAAACGGAGAAAGAAACGTAGAAACGAAGAAATAAATGGAGAAACGAACAAGCAAACGGAGAAACGAAGAAAGAAACGGAGAAACGAAGAAAGAAATGAAGAAACGAAGAAAGAAACGAAGAAACGAACAAAGAAACGGAGAAACGAAGGAAGAAACGGAGAAACGAAGAAAGAAACGAAGGAACGAAGGAAGAAACGGAGAAACGAAGAAAGAAACGGAGAAACGAAGAAAGAAACGGAGAAACGATGAAGGAACCGGAGTAACGAAGAAAGAAACGTAGAAACGAAGAAAGAAACGGCGAAACGAAGAAAGAAACGGAGAAACGAAGAAAGAAACGGAGAAACGAACAAAGAAACGGAGAAACGAAGAAAGAAACGGAGAAACGGAGAAATAAATGGAGAAACGACGAAATAAACGGAGAAACGAACAAGCAAACGGAGAAAAGAAGGAAGAAACGGAGAAATAAAAGGAGAAACAAAGAAACAAACGGAGAAACGAAGAAAGAAACGGAGAAACGAAGAAAGAAACGGAGAAACGAAGAAAGAAACGGAGTAACGATGAAAGAAACGAAGAAACGAAGAAAGAAACGGAGAAACGAAGAAAGAAACGGAGAAATAAATGGAGAAACGAAGAAATAAACGGAGAAACGAACAAGGAAACGGAGAAACGAAGGAAGAAACGGAGAAACGAAGAAAGAAACTGAGAAACGAAGAAAGAAACGGAGAAACGAAGAAACAAACGGAGAAACGAGGAAAGAAACGGAGAAGCGAAGAAAGAAACGGAGAAACGAGGAAAGAAACGGAGAAACGAAGAAAGAAACGGAGAAGCGAACAAAGAAACGGAGAAATGAAGAAAGAAACGGAGAAACGAAGAAAGAAACGGAGAAACGAAGAAAGAAACGGAGAAAGGATGAAAGAAACGGAGAAACGAACAAAGAAACGGGGAAACGAAGAAAGAAACGGAGAAACGAAGAAAGAAACGGAGAAACGAAGAAAGAAACGGAGTAACGAAGAAAGAACCGGAGTAACGAAGAAAGAAACGCAGAAACGGAGAAAGAAACGTAGAAACGAAGAAATAAATGGAGAAACGAACAAGCAAACGGAGAAACGAAGAAAGAAACGGAGAAACGAAGAAAGAAATGAAGAAACGAAGAAAGAAACGAAGAAACGAACAAAGAAACGGAGAAACGAAGGAAGAAACGGAGAAACGAAGAAAGAAACGAAGGAACGAAGGAAGAAACGGAGAAACGAAGAAAGAAACGGAGAAACGAAGAAAGAAATGAAGAAACGAAGAAAGAAACGAAGAAACGAACAAAGAAACGGAGAAACGAAGGAAGAAACGGAGAAACGAAGAAAGAAACGAAGGAACGAAGGAAGAAACGGAGAAACGAAGAAAGAAACGGAGAAACGAAGAAAGAAACGGAGAAACGATGAAGGAACCGGAGTAACGAAGAAAGAAACGGAGAAACGGAGAAATAAATGGAGAAACGAAGAAATAAACGGAGAAACGAACCAGGAAACGGAGAAACGAAGAAAGAAACGGAGAATCGAAGAAAGCAATGGAGAAACGAAGAAAGAAACGGAGAAACGAAGAAAGAAACGGAGATACGAAGAAAGTAACAGAGAAACGAAGAAAGAAACGGAGAATCGAAGAAAGAAACGGAGAAATAAATGGAGAAACGAAGAAATAAACGGAGAAACGAACCAGGAAACGGAGAAACGAAGAAAGAAACGGAGAATCGAAGAAAGCAATGGAGAAACGAAGAAAGAAACGGAGAAACGAAGAAAGAAACGGAGATACGAAGAAAGAAACAGAGAAACGAAGAAAGAAACGGAGAATCGAAGAAAGAAACGGAGAATCGAAGAAAGAAACGGAGAAACGAAGAAAGAAACGGAGAAACGAAGAAAGAAACGGAGATACGATGAGAGAAACGGAGTAACGAAGAAAGAAACGGAGGAACGGGGAAATAAATGGAGAAACGAAGAAATAAACGCAGAAACGAACAAAGAAACGGAGAAACGAAGGAAGAAACGGAGAAACGAAGGAAGAAACGGAGAAACGAAGAAAGAAACGGAGAAACGAAGAAAGAAACGGAGTAACGAAGAAAGAAACGCAGAAACGGAGAAAGAAACGTAGAAACGAAGAAATAAATGGAGAAACGAACAAGCAAACGGAGAAACGAAGAAAGAAACGGAGAAACGAAGAAAGAAATGAAGAAACGAAGAAAGAGACGGAGAAACGAAGGAAGAAACGGAGAAACGAAGAAAGAAACGAAGGAACGAAGGAAGAAACGGAGAAACGAAGAATGAAACGGAGAAACGAAGAAAGAAACGGAGAAACGATGAAGGAACCGGAGTAACGAAGAAAGAAACGGAGAAATAAATGGAGAAACGAAGAAATAAACGGAGAAACGAACAAAGAAACGGAGAAGCGAAGAAAGAAACGGAGAAACGACCAATTAAAAGGAGAAACGAACAAAGAAACGGAGAAACGAAGAAAGAAACGGAGAAACGGAGAAATAAATGGAGAAACGAAGGAATAAACCGACAAACGGAGAAACGGAGAAACGATGAAACGAACGAAGAAACGGAGAAACGAAGAAAGAAACGGAGAAACGGGGAAATAAATGGAGAAACGAAGAAATAAACGCAGAAACGAACAAAGAAACGGAGAAGCGAAGAAAGAAACGGAGAAACGAGGAAAGAAACGGAGAAACGAAGAAAGAAACGGAGAAGCGAACATAGAAACGGAGAAACAGAAAAAGAAACGGAGAAACGAAGAAAGAAACGGAGAAACGAAGAAAGAAACGGAGAAACGAGGAAAGAAACGGAGAAACGAAGAAGGAAACGGAGAAACGAGGAAAGAAACGGAGAAACGAAGAAAGAAACGGAGAAGCGAACATAGAAACGGAGAAATGAAGAAAGAAACGGAGAAACGAAGAAAGAAACGGAGAAACGAAGAAAGAAATGGAGAAACGAAGAAAGAAACGGAGAAACGAAGAAAGAACCGGAGTAACGAAGAAAGAAACGGAGAAACGGGGAAATAAATGGAGAAACGAACAAAGAAACAGAGAAACGAACAAAGAAACGGAGAAACGAAGAAAGAAACGGCGAAACGAAGAAAGAAACGGAGAAACGAAGAAAGAAACGGAGAAACGAACTAAGTAACGGAGAAACGAACAAAGAAACGGAGAAACGAAGAAAGAAACGGAGAAATAAATGGAGAAACGAAGAAATAAACGGAGAAACGAACAAGCAAACGGAGAATCGAAGGAAGAAACGGAGAAACGAAGAAAGAATCGGGGAAATGTAGAAATAAATGGAGAAACGAAGAAATAAACCGAGAAACGGAGAAAGAAACGGAGAAACGAACAAAGAAACAGAGATACGAACAAAGAAACGGAGAAACGAAGAAAGAAATGGAGAATCGAAGAAAGAAACGGAGAAACGAAGAAAGAAACGGAGATACGATGAGAGAAACGGAGTAACGATGAAAGAAACGAAGAAACGAAGAAAGAAACGGAGGATCCGAGAAATAAATGGAGAAACGAAGGAATAAACCGACAAACGGAGAAACGATGAAACGAACGAAGAAACGGAGAAACGAAGAAAGAAACGGAGAAACGAAGAAAGAAACGGAGAAACGAACAAAGAAACGGAGAAACAAAGAAAGAAACGGAGAAATAAATGGAGAAACGAAGAAATAAACGGAGAAACGAAGAAAGAAACGGAGAAACGAACAAAGAAACGGAGAAACGAAGAAAGAAACGGAGAAACGGAGAAATAAACGGAGAAACGAACAAAGAAACAGAGAAACGAACAAAGAAACGGAGAAACGAAGAAAGAAACGGCGAAACGAAGAAAGAAACGGAGAAACGAAGAAAGAAACGGAGAAACGAACAAAGAAACGGAGAAACGAAGAAAGAAACGGAGAAACGGAGAAATAAATGGAGAAACGAAGAAATAAACGGAGAAACGAACAAGCAAACGGAGAAACGAAGGAAGAAACGGAGAAATAAAAGGAGAAACAAAGAAATAAACGGAGAAACGAAGAAAGAAACGGAGAAACGAAGAAAGAAACGGAGAAACGAAGAAAGAAACGGAGTAACGATGAAAGAAACGAAGAAACGAAGAAAGAAACGGAGAAACGAAGAAAGAAACGGAGAAATAAATGGAGAAACGAAGAAATAAACGGAGAAACGAACAAGGAAACGGGGAAACGAAGGAAGAAACGGAGAAACGAAGAAAGAAACTGAGAAACGAAGAAAGAAACGGAGAAACGAAGAAACAAACGGAGAAACGAGGAAAGAAACGGAGAAGCGAAGAAAGAAACGGAGAAACGAGGAAAGAAACGGAGAAACGAAGAAAGAAACGGAGAAGCGAACAAAGAAACGGAGAAATGAAGAAAGAAACGGAGAAACGAAGAAAGAAACGGAGAAACGAAGAAAGAAACGGCGAAACGAAGAAAGAAACGGAGAAACGAAGAAAGAAACGGAGAAACGAACGAAGAACCGGAGAAACGAAGAAAGAAACGGAGAAACGGAGAAATAAATGGAGAAACGAAGAAATAAACGGAGAAACGAACAAGCAAACGGAGAAAAGAAGGAAGAAACGGAGAAATAAAAGGAGAAACAAAGAAATAAACGGAGAAACGAAGAAAGAAACGGAGAAACGAAGAAAGAAACGGAGAAACGAAGAAAGAAACGGAGTAACGATGAAAGAAGCGAAGAAACGAAGAAAGAAACGGAGAAACGAAGAAAGAAACGGAGAAATAAATGGAGAAACGAAGAAATAAACGGAGAAACGAACAAGGAAACGGAGAAACGAAGGAAGAAACGGAGAAACGAAGAAAGAAACTGAGAAACGAAGAAAGAAACGGAGAAACGAAGAAACAAACGGAGAAACGAGGAAAGAAACGGAGAAACGAAGAAAGAAACGGAGAAACGAAGAAAGAACCGGAGTAACGAAGAAAGAAACGCAGAAACGGAGAAAGAAACGTAGAAACGAAGAAATAAATGGAGAAACGAACAAGCAAACGGAGAAACGAAGAAAGAAACGGAGAAACGAAGAAAGAAATGAAGAAACGAAGAAAGAAACGAAGAAACGAACAAAGAAACGGAGAAACGAAGGAAGAAACGGAGAAACGAAGAAAGAAACGAAGGAACGAAGGAAGAAACGGAGAAACGAAGAAAGAAACGGAGAAACGAAGAAAGAAACGGAGAAACGATGAAGGAACCGGAGTAACGAAGAAAGAAACGGAGAAACGAAGAAAGAAACGGCGAAACGAAGAAAGAAACGGAGAAACGAAGAAAGAAACGGAGAAACGAACAAAGAAACGGAGAAACGAAGAAAGAAACGGAGAAACGGAGAAATAAATGGAGAAACGAAGAAATAAACGGAGAAACGAACAAGCAAACGGAGAAAAGAAGGAAGAAACGGAGAAATAAAAGGAGAAACAAAGAAACAAACGGAGAAACGAAGAAAGAAACGGAGAAACGAAGAAAGAAACGGAGAAACGAAGAAAGAAACGGAGTAACGATGAAAGAAACGAAGAAACGAAGAAAGAAACGGAGAAACGAAGAAAGAAACGGAGAAATAAATGGAGAAACGAAGAAATAAACGGAGAAACGAACAAGGAAACGGAGAAACGAAGGAAGAAACGGAGAAACGAAGAAAGAAACTGAGAAACGAAGAAAGAAACGGAGAAACGAAGAAACAAACGGAGAAACGAGGAAAGAAACGGAGAAGCGAAGAAAGAAACGGAGAAACGAGGAAAGAAACGGAGAAACGAAGAAAGAAACGGAGAAGCGAACAAAGAAACGGAGAAATGAAGAAAGATACGGAGAAACGAAGAAAGAAACGGAGAAACGAAGAAAGAAACGGAGAAAGGATGAAAGAAACGGAGAAACGAACAAAGAAACGGGGAAACGAAGAAAGAAACGGAGGAACGAAGAAAGAAACGGAGAAACGAAGAAAGAAACGGAGTAACGAAGAAAGAAACGCAGAAACGGAGAAAGAAACGTAGAAACGAAGAAATAAATGGAGAAACGAACAAGCAAACGGAAAAACGAAGAAAGAAACGGAGAAACGAAGAAAGAAATGAAGAAACGAAGAAAGAAACGAAGAAACGAACAAAGAAACGGAGAAACGAAGGAAGAAACGGAGAAACGAAGAAAGAAACGAAGGAACGAAGGAAGAAACGGAGAAACGAAGAAAGAAACGGAGAAACGAAGAAAGAAACGGAGAAACGATGAAGGAACCGGAGTAACGAAGAAAGAAACGGAGAAACGGAGAAATAAATGGAGAAACGAAGAAATAAACGGAGAAACGAACCAGGAAACGGAGAAACGAAGAAAGAAACGGAGAATCGAAGAAAGCAATGGAGAAACGAAGAAAGAAACGGAGAAACGAAGAAAGAAACGGAGATACGAAGAAAGTAACAGAGAAACGAAGAAAGAAACGGAGAATCGAAGAAAGAAACGGAGAAATAAATGGAGAAACGAAGAAATAAACGGAGAAACGAACCAGGAAACGGAGAAACGAAGAAAGAAACGGAGAATCGAAGAAAGCAATGGAGAAACGAAGAAAGAAACGGAGAAACGAAGAAAGAAACGGAGATACGAAGAAAGAAACAGAGAAACGAAGAAAGAAACGGAGAATCGAAGAAAGAAACGGAGAATCGAAGAAAGAAACGGAGAAACGAAGAAAGAAACGGAGAAACGAAGAAAGAAACGGAGATACGATGAGAGAAACGGAGTAACGAAGAAAGAAACGGAGGAACGGGGAAATAAATGGAGAAACGAAGAAATAAACGCAGAAACGAACAAAGAAACGGAGAAACGAAGGAAGAAACGGAGAAACGAAGGAAGAAACGGAGAAACGAAGAAAGAAACGGAGAAACGAAGAAAGAAACGGAGTAACGAAGAAAGAAACGCAGAAACGGAGAAAGAAACGTAGAAACGAAGAAATAAATGGAGAAACGAACAAGCAAACGGAGAAACGAAGAAAGAAACGGAGAAACGAAGAAAGAAATGAAGAAACGAAGAAAGAGACGGAGAAACGAAGGAAGAAACGGAGAAACGAAGAAAGAAACGAAGGAACGAAGGAAGAAACGGAGAAACGAAGAATGAAACGGAGAAACGAAGAAAGAAACGGAGAAACGATGAAGGAACCGGAGTAACGAAGAAAGAAACGGAGAAATAAATGGAGAAACGAAGAAATAAACGGAGAAACGAACAAAGAAACGGAGAAGCGAAGAAAGAAACGGAGAAACGACCAATTAAAAGGAGAAACGAACAAAGAAACGGAGAAACGAAGAAAGAAACGGAGAAACGAAGAATGAATCGGAGAAACGAAGAAAGAACCAGAGTAAGGAAGAAAGAAACGAAGAAACGAGAAAAGAAACGGAGAAACGAAGAAAGAAACGGAGATACGATGAGAGAAACGGAGTAACGGAGAAAGAAACGGAGAAACGGGGAAATAAATGGAGAAACGAAGAAAGAAACGGAGAAACGAGGAAAGAAACGGAGAAACGAAGAAAGAAACGGAGAAGCGAAGAAAGAAACGGAGAATCGAAGAAAGAAACGGAGAAACGAACAAAGAAACGGAGAAACGAAGAAAGAAACGGAGAAACGGAGAAATAAACGGAGAAACGAACAAAGAAACAGAGAAAGGAACAAAGAAACGGAGAAACGAAGAAAGAAACGGCGAAACGAAGAAAGAAACGGAGAAACGAAGAAAGAAACGGAGAAACGAACAAAGAAACGGAGAAACGAAGAAAGAAACGGAGAAACGGAGAAATAAATGGAGAAACGGAGAAATAGACGGAGAAACGAACAAGCAAACGGAGAAACGAAGGAAGAAACGGAGAAATAAAAGGAGAAACAAAGAAATAAACGGAGAAAAGAAGAAAGACACGGAGAAACGAAGAAAGAAACGGAGAAACGAAGAAAGAAACGGAGTAACGATGAAAGAAACGAAGAAACGAAGAAAGAAACGGAGAATCGGAGAAATAAATGGAGAAACGAAGGAATAAACCGACAAACGGAGAAACGGAGAAACGATGAAACGAAGAAACGGAGAAACGAAGAAAGAAACGGAGAAACGAAGAAAGAAACGGAGAAACGAACAAAGAAACGGAGAAACGAAGAAAGAAACGGAGAAATAAATGGAGAAACGAAGAAATAAACGGAGAAACGAACAAGGAAACGGAGAAACGAAGGAAGAAACGGAGAAACGAAGAAAGAAACGGAGAAACGAACAAAGAAACGGAGAAACGAAGAAAGAAACGGAGAAATAAATGGAGAAACGAAGAAATAAACGGAGAAACGAACAAGGAAACGGAGAAGCGAAGAAAGAAACGGAGAAACGAGGAAAGAAACGGAGAAACGAAGAAAGAAACGGAGAAACGAAGAATGAATCGGAGAAACGAAGAAAGAACCAGAGTAAGGAAGAAAGAAACGGAGAAACGAAAAAAGAAACGGAGAAACGAAGAAAGAAACGGAGATACGATGAGAGAAACGGAGTAACGAAGAAAGAAACGGAGAAACGGGGAAATAAATGGAGAAACGAAGAAAGAAACGGAGAAACGAGGAAAGAAACGGAGAAACGAAGAAAGAAACGGAGAAGCGAAGAAAGAAACGGAGAATCGAAGAAAGAAACGGAGAAACGAACAAAGAAACGGAGAAACGAAGAAAGAAACGGAGAAACGGAGAAATAAACGGAGAAACGAACAAAGAAACAGAGAAACGAACAAAGAAACGGAGAAACGAAGAAAGAAACGGCGAAACGAAGAAAGAAACGGAGAAACGAAGAAAGAAACGGAGAAACGAACAAAGAAACGGAGAAACGACGAAAGAAACGGAGAAACGGAGAAATAAATGGAGAAACGGAGAAATAGACGGAGAAACGAACAAGCAAACGGAGAAACGAAGGAAGAAACGGAGAAATAAAAGGAGAAACAAAGAAATAAACGGAGAAAAGAAGAAAGAAACGGAGAAACGAAGAAAGAAACGGAGAAACGAAGAAAGAAACGGAGTAACGATGAAAGAAACGAAGAAAGAAACGGAGAATCAGAGAAATAAATGGAGAAACGAAGGAATAAACCGACAAACGGAGAAACGGAGAAACGATGAAACGAAGAAACGGAGAAACGAAGAAAGAAACGGAGAAACGAACAAAGAAACGGAGAAACGAACAAAGAAACGGAGAAACGAAGAAAGAAACGGAGAAATAAATGGAGAAACGAAGAAATAAACGGAGAAACGAACAAGGAAACGGAGAAACGAAGGAAGAAACGGAGAAACGAAGAAAGAAACTGAGAAACGAAGAAAGAAACGGAGAAACGAAGAAACAAACGGAGAAACGAGGAAAGAAACGGAGAAGCGAAGAAAGAAACGGAGAAACGAGGAAAGAAACGGAGAAACCAAGAAAGAAACGGAGAAGCGAACAAAGAAACGGAGAAATGAAGAAAGAAACGGAGAAACGAAGAAAGAAACGGAGAAACGAAGAAAGAAACGGAGAAACGATGAAAGAAACGGAGAAACGAACAAAGAAACGGGGAAACGAAGAAAGAAACGGAGAAACGAAGAAAGAAACGGAGAAACGAAGAAAGAAACGGAGTAACGAAGAAAGAACCGGAGTAACGAAGAAAGAAACGCAGAAACGGAGAGAGAAACGTAGAAACGAAGAAATAAATGGAGAAACGAACAAGCAAACGGAGAAACGAAGAAAGAAACGGAGAAACGAAGAAAGAAATGAAGAAACGAAGAAAGAAACGAAGAAACGAAGAAAGAAACGGAGAAACGAAGGAAGAAACGGAGAAACGAAGAAAGAAACGAAGGAACGAAGGAAGAAACGGAGAAACGAAGAAAGAAACGGAGAAACGAAGAAAGAAACGGAGAAACGATGAAGGAACCGGAGTAACGAAGAAAGAAACGGAGAAACGGAGAAATAAATGGAGAAACGAAGAAATAAAGGGAGAAACGAACCAGGAAACGGAGAAACGAAGAAAGAAACGGAGAATCGAAGAAAGCAATGGAGAAACGAAGAAAGAAACGGTGAAACGAAGAAAGAAACGGAGATACGAAGAAAGAAACGGAGAAACGAAGAAAGAAACGGAGAATCGAAGAAAGAAACGGAGAATCGAAGAAAGAAACGGAGAAACGAAGAAAGAAACGGAGAAACGAAGAAAGAAACGGAGATACGATGAGAGAAACGGAGTAACGAAGAAAGAAACGGAGGAACGGGGAAATAAATGGAGAAACGAAGAAATAAACGCAGAAACGAACAAAGAAACGGAGAAACGAAGGAAGAAACGCAGAAACGAAGGAAGAAACGGAGAAACGAAGACAGAAACGGAGAAACGAAGAAAGAAACGGAGAAACGAAGAAAGAACCGGAGTAACGAAGAAAGAAACGGAGAAACGGAGAAATAAATGGAGAAACGAAGAAATAAACGGAGAAACGAACAAAGAAACGGAGAAGCGAAGAAAGAAACGGAGAAACGACCAATTAAAAGGAGAAACGAACAAAGAAACGGAGAAACGAAGAAAGAAACGGAGAAACGAAGAATGAATCGGAGAAACGAAGAAAGAACCAGAGTAAGGAAGAAAGAAACGGAGAAACGAATAAAGAAACGGAGAAACGAAGAAAGAAACGGAGATACGATGAGAGAAACGGAGTAACGAAGAAAGAAACGGAGAAACGGGGAAATAAATGGAGAAACGAAGAAAGAAACGGAGAAACGAGGAAAGAAACGGAGAAACGAAGAAAGAAACGGAGAAGCGAAGAAAGAAACGGAGAAACGAACAAAGAAATGGAGAAACGGACAAAGAAACGAAGAAACGAACAAAGAAACTGAGAAACGGAGAAATAAATGCAGACACGAACAAATAAACGGAGAAACGAAGATAGGAACGGAGAATCGTAGAAATAAATGGAGAAATGAAGAAATAAACGGAGAAACAAAGAAAGAAACGGAGAAACAAAGAAAGAAACGGAGAAACGAACAAAGAAACGGAGAAACGAACAAAGAAACGGAGAAACGAACAAAGAAAGGGAGAAACGAACAAAGAAACGGAGAAACGAACAAAGAAACGGAGAAACGAACAAAGAAACGGAGTAACGAAGAAAGAAATGGAGAAACGAACAAAGAAATGGAGAAACGAACAAAGGAACGGAGAAACGAACAAAGAAACGGAGAAACGAAGAAAGAAACGGAGAAACGAAGAAAGAAACTGAGAAATAAATGGAGAAGCGAAGAAAGAAACGGAGAAACGAAGAAAGAAACGGAGAAACGAAGAAAGAATCGGAGAAACGAAGAAAGAAACGGTGTAACGAAGAAAGAAACGAAGAAACGAAGAAAGAAACGGGGAAATAAATGGAGAAACGAAGAAATAAACGCAGAATCGAACAAGGAAACGGAGAAACGAAGAAAGAAACGGAGAAACGAAGAATGAAACGGAGAAACGAAGAAAGAAACGGAGAAATAAATGGAGAAACGAAGATATAAACGGAGAAACGAAGAAAGAAACGGAGAAACGAAGAAGGAAACGGAGAAACGAAGAAAGAAACAGAGAAACGAAGAAAGAAACGGAGAAACGAACAAAGAAACGGAGAAACGAACGAACAAACGGGGAAACAGAGAAATACATGGAGAAACGAAGAAATAAACGGAGAAACGGAGAAAGAAACGGAGAAACAAAGAAAGAAACGAAGAAACGAACAAAGTAACGGAGAAACGGACAAAGAAACGGGGAAACGAAGAAAGAAACGGAGAAACGAAGAAAGAAACGCAGAAACGAAGAAAGCCACGGAGAAACGAAGAAAGAAACGGAGAAACGAATACATAAACAGAGAAACGGAGAAAGAAACGGAGAAACGAAGAAAGAAACAGAGAAACGAAAAAATAAACGGAGATATGTAGAAAGAAACGGAGAAACAAAGAAAGAAACGGAGAAACGAAGAAAGAAACGGAGAAACGGATGAAGAAACGGGGAAACGAAGAATGAAACGAAGAAACGAAGAAAGAAACGGAGAAAGAAATGGAGAAACGACGATATAAACGGAGAAACGAAGAAAGAAACGGAGAAACGAAGAAACGATAAAAGAAACGGTGAAACGAAGAAAGAAACGGAGAAACGAAGAAAGAAACGGAGAAACGAAGAAAGTAACCGAGAAACGAAGAACGGAATGAAGAATAGAAGAAAGAAATGGAGAAACGAAGAAAGAAACGGAAAATCGAAGAAAGAAACGGAGAAACGAAGAAAGAAACGGAGAAACGAAGAAAGAAACGGAGAAACGAACAAAGAAACGGAGAAACGAACGAAGAAACGGAGAAACAGAGAAATAAATGGAGAAACGAAGAAATAAACGGAGAAACGGAGAAAGAAACGGAGAAACAAAGAAAGAAACGAAGAAACGATCAAAGAAACGGAGAAACGAACAAAGAAACGGGGAAACGAAGAAAGAAACGGAGAAACGAAGAAAGAAACGCAGAAACGAAGAAAGCAACGGAGAAACGAAGAAAGAAACGGAGAAACGAAGAAAGAAACGGAGAAACGAAGAAAGAAACGGAGAAACGAAGAAAGAAACGGAGAAACGAAGGAAGAAACGGAGAAACGAAGAAAGAAACGCAGAAACGAAGAAAGAAACGGAGAAACGGAGAAATAATTGGAGAAAGGAAGAAATAAACGGAGAAACGAAGAAACAAACTGCGAAACGAACAAAGAAACGGAGAAACTAAGAAAGAAGCGGAGAAACGAAGAAAGAAACGCAGAAACGAAGAAAGAAACGGAGATACGAAGAAAGAAACGGAGAAACGAAGAAAGAAACGGAGAAACGAAGAAAGAAGCGGAGAAACGAAGAAAGAAACGCAGAAACGAAGAAAGAAACGGAGATACGAAGAAGGAAACGGAGAAACGAAGAAAGAAACGGAGAAACGAACAAAGAAACGCAGAAACGAAGAAAGAAACGGAGAAACGAAGAATGAAACGGAGAAACGAACAAAGTAACGGAGAAACGAAGAAAGAAACGGAGAAACGAACAAAGTAACGGAGAAACGAACAAAGTAGCGGAGAAACGAAGAAAGGGACGGAGAAACGGAGAAATAAATGGAGAAACGAAGAAATAAACGGAGAAACGGAGATAGAAACGGACAAACAAAGAAAGAAACGGAGAAACGAAGAAAGAAACGGAGAAACGAAGAAAGAAACGGAGAAACGAACAAAGAAACGGAGAAACGAAGAAAGAAACGCAGAAACGAAGAAAGAAACGGAGAAACGAAGACAGAAACGGAGAAACGAAGGAAGATACGGAGAAACGCACAAAGAAACGGAGAAACGAAGAAAGAAACGGAGAAACGGGGAAATAAATGGAGAAACGAAGAAACGATAAAAGAAACGGTGAAACGAAGAAAGAAACGGAGAAACGAAGAAAGAAACGGAGAAACGAAGAAAGAAACGGAGAAACGAACAAAGAAACGGAGAAACGAAGAAAGAAACGAAGAAACGAAGAAAGAAACGGGGAAATAAATGGAGAAACGAAGAAATAAACGGAGAAACGAAGAAATAAACCGAGAAACGGAGAAAAGGAGGAACGATGAAACGAAGGAAGAAACGGAGAAACGAAGAAAGAAACGGAGAAATGAAGAAAGAAACGAAGAAACGAACAAAGAAACGGAGAAACGAACAAAGAAAGGGAGAAACGAACAAAGAAACGGAGAAACGAACAAAGAAACGGAGAAACGAAGAAAGAAACGGAGAAACGAACAAAGAAAGGGAGAAACGAACAAAGAAACGGAGAAACGAACAAAGAAACGGAGAAACGAAGAAAGAAACGCAGAAACGAAGAAAGAAACGGAGAAACGAAGACAGAAACGGAGAAACGAAGGAAGAAACGGAGAAACGCACAAAGAAACGGGGAAACGAAGAAAGAAACGCAGAAACGAAGAAAGCAACGGAGAAACGAAGAAAGAAACGGAGAAACGAAGAAAGAAACGGAGAAACGAAGAAAGAAACGGAGAAACGAAGAAAGAAACGGAGAAACGAAGGAAGAAACGGAGAAACGAAGAAAGAAACGCAGAAACGAAGAAAGAAACGGAGAAACGGAGAAATAATTGGAGAAAGGAAGAAATAAACGGAGAAACGAAGAAACAAACTGCGAAACGAACAAAGAAACGGAGAAACTAAGAAAGAAGCGGAGAAACGAAGAAAGAAACGCAGAAACGAACAATGAAACGCAGAAACGAAGAATGAAACGGAGAAACGAAGATATAAACGGAGAAATGAAGAAAGAAACGGAGAAACAAAGAAAGAAACGGAGAAACAAAGAAAGAAACGGAGAAACGAACAAAGAAACGGAGAAACGAACAAAGAAACGGAGAAACGAACAAAGAAACGGAGTAACGAAGAAAGAAATGGAGAAACGAACAAAGAAATGGAGAAACGACCAAAGGAACGGAGAAACGAACAAAGAAACGGAGAAACGAAGAAAGAAACGGAGAAACGAAGAAAGAAACTGAGAAATAAATGGAGAAGCGAAGAAAGAAACGGAGAAACGAAGAAAGAAACGGAGAAACGAAGAAAGAATCGGAGAAACGAAGAAAGAAACGGAGAAACGAAGAAAGAAACGGAGAAACGGAGATAGAAACGGAGAAACGAAGAAATAAACGGAGAAATGAAGATAGGAAAGGAGAATCGTAGAAATAAATGGAGAAATGAAGAAATAAACGGAGAAACGAAGAAAGAAACGGAGAAACGAAGAAAGAAACGGAGAAACGAACAAAGAAACGGAGAAACGAACAAAGAAACGGAGAAACAAACAAAGAAACGGAGAAACGAACAAAGAAACGGAGAAACGAACAAAGAAACGGAGAAACGAACAAAGAAACGGAGAAACGAACAAAGAAAGGGAGAAACGAACAAAGAAACGGAGAAACGAACAAAGAAACGGAGAAACGAACAAAGAAACGGAGTAACGAAGAAAGAAACGGAGAAACGAACAAAGAAATGGAGAAACGAACAAAGGAACGGAGAAACGAAAAAGAATCGGAGAGACGAAGAAATAAACGGAGAAACGAAGAAAGAAACGGAGAAACGGAGAAAGAAACGGAGAAACGAAGAAATGAACGGAGAAACGAAGAAACGAAGAAAGAAACGGAGAAACGAAGAAAGAAACGGAGAAACGAAGAAAGAAACGGAGAAACGAACAAAGAAACGCAGAAACGAACAATGAAACGCAGAAACGAAGAATGAAACGGAGAAACGAAGATATAAACGGAGAAATGAAGAAAGAAACGGAGAAACAAAGAAAGAAACGGAGAAACAAAGAAAGAAACGGAGAAACGAACAAAGAAACGGAGAAACGAACAAAGAAACGGAGAAACGAACAAAGAAAGGGAGAAACGAACAAAGAAACGGAGAAACGAACAAAGAAACGGAGAAACGAACAAAGAAACGGAGTAACGAAGAAAGAAATGGAGAAACGAACAAAGAAATGGAGAAACGACCAAAGGAACGGAGAAACGAACAAAGAAACGGAGAAACGAAGAAAGAAACGGAGAAACGAAGAAAGAAACTGAGAAATAAATGGAGAAGCGAAGAAAGAAACGGAGAAACGAAGAAAGAAACGGAGAAACGAAGAAAGAATCGGAGAAACGAAGAAAGAAACGGTGTAACGAAGAAAGAAACGAAGAAACGAAGAAAGAAACGGGGAAATAAATGGAGAAACGAAGAAATAAACGCAGAATCGAACAAGGAAACGGAGAAACGAAGAAAGAAACGGAGAAACGAAGAATGAAACGGAGAAACGAAGAAAGAAACGGAGAAATAAATGGAGAAACGAAGATATAAACGGAGAAACGAAGAAAGAAACGGAGAAACGAAGAAACGATAAAAGAAACGGTGAAACGAAGAAAGAAACGGAGAAACGAAGAAAGAAACGGAGAAACGAAGAAAGTAACCGAGAAACGAAGAACGGAATGAAGAATAGAAGAAAGAAATGGAGAAACGAAGAAAGAAACGGAAAATCGAAGAAAGAAACGGAGAAACGAAGAAAGAAACGGAGAAACGAAGAAAGAAACGGAGAAACGAACAAAGAAACGGAGAAACGAACGAAGAAACGGAGAAACAGAGAAATAAATGGAGAAACGAAGAAATAAACGGAGAAACGGAGAAAGAAACGGAGAAACAAAGAAAGAAACGAAGAAACGATCAAAGAAACGGAGAAACGAACAAAGAAACGGGGAAACGAAGAAAGAAACGGAGAAACGAAGAAAGAAACGCAGAAACGAAGAAAGCAACGGAGAAACGAAGAAAGAAACGGAGAAACGAAGAAAGAAACGGAGAAACGAAGAAAGAAACGGAGAAACGAAGAAAGAAACGGAGAAACGAAGGAAGAAACGGAGAAACGAAGAAAGAAACGCAGAAACGAAGAAAGAAACGGAGAAACGGAGAAATAATTGGAGAAAGGAAGAAATAAACGGAGAAACGAAGAAACAAACTGCGAAACGAACAAAGAAACGGAGAAACTAAGAAAGAAGCGGAGAAACGAAGAAAGAAACGCAGAAACGAAGAAAGAAACGGAGATACGAAGAAAGAAACGGAGAAACGAAGAAAGAAACGGAGAAACGAAGAAAGAAGCGGAGAAACGAAGAAAGAAACGCAGAAACGAAGAAAGAAACGGAGATACGAAGAAAGAAACGGAGAAACGAAGAAAGAAACGGAGAAACGAACAAAGAAACGCAGAAACGAAGAAAGAAACGGAGAAACGAAGAATGAAACGGAGAAACGAACAAAGTAACGGAGAAACGAAGAAAGAAACGGAGAAACGAACAAAGTAACGGAGAAACGAACAAAGTAGCGGAGAAACGAAGAAAGGGACGGAGAAACGGAGAAATAAATGGAGAAACGAAGAAATAAACGGAGAAACGGAGATAGAAACGGACAAACAAAGAAAGAAACGAAGAAACGAAGAAAGAAACGGAGAAACGAAGAAAGAAACGGAGAAACGAACAAAGAAACGGAGAAACGAAGAAAGAAACGCAGAAACGAAGAAAGAAACGGAGAAACGAAGACAGAAACGGAGAAACGAAGGAAGAAACGGAGAAACGCACAAAGAAACGGAGAAACGAAGAAAGAAACGGAGAAACGGGGAAATAAATGGAGAAACGAAGAAACAAACGGAGAAACGAACAAGGAAACGCAGAAACGAAGATAGAAACGGAGAAACGAACAAAGAAACGGAGAAACGAAGAAAGAAACGGAGAAACGAAGAATGAAACGGAGAAACGAACAAAGTAACGGAGAAACGAAGAAAGAAACGGAGAAACGAAGAAAGAAACGCACAAACGAAGAAAGAAACGGAGAAACGAAGAAAGAAACGGAGAAACGAAGAAAGAAACGGAGAAACGAACAAAGAAAGGGAGAAACGAACAAAGAGACGGAGAAACGAAGAAAGAAACGCAGAAACGAAGAAAGAAACGGAGAAACGAAGACAGAAACGGAGAAACGAAGGAAGAAACGGAGAAACGCACAAAGAAACGGAGAAACGAAGAAAGAAACGGAGAAACGGGGAAATAAATGGAGAAACGAAGAAATAAACGGAGAAACGGAGATAGAAACGGACAAACAAAGAAAGAAACGGAGAAACGAAGAAAGAAACGGAGAAACGAAGAAAGAAACGGAGAAACGAACAAAGAAACGGAGAAACGAAGAAAGAAACGAAGAAACGAAGAAAGAAACGGGGAAATAAATGGAGAAACGAAGAAATAAACGGAGAAACGAAGAAATAAACCGAGAAACGGAGAAAAGGAGGAACGATGAAACGAAGGAAGAAACGGAGAAACGAAGAAAGAAACGGAGAAATGAAGAAAGAAACGAAGAAACGAACAAAGAAACGGAGAAACGAACAAAGAAAGGGAGAAACGAACAAAGAAACGGAGAAACGAACAAAGAAACGGAGTAACGAACAAAGAAACGGAGTAACGAAGAAAGAAACGGAGAAACGAACAAAGAAATGGAGAAACGAAGGAATAAACCGAGAAACGGAGAAACGGAGAAACGATGAAACGAAGGAAGAAACGGAGAAACGAAGAAAGAAACGGAGAAACGAAGAAATAAACGGAGAAACGAAGATAGAAACGGAGATACGATGAAAGAAACGGAGTAACGAAGAAAGAATCGGAGAAACGGAGAAATAAATGGAGAAACG